>NC_049204.1:1101550-1104050 GCF_013347855.1 Anguilla anguilla | reverse complement strand
TCAGTGCTGTTCTCATTGTGAGGTCAGTGCTGTTCTCATTGTGAGGTCAGTGCTGTTCTCATTGTGAGGTCAGTGCTGTTCTCATTGTGAGGTCGGCGCTGTTCTCATTGTGAGGTCAGTGCTGTTCTCATTGTGAGGTCAGTGCTGTTCTCATTGTGAGGTCAGTGCTGTTCTCATTGTGAGGTCAGTGCTGTTCTCATTGTGAGGTCGGCGCTGTTCTCATTGTGAGGTCAGTGCTGTTCTCATTGTGAGGTCAGTGCTGTTCTCATTGTGAGGTCGGTGCTGTTCTCATTGTGAGGTCAGTGCTGCTCTCATTGTGAGGTCAGTGCTGTTCTCATTGTGAGGTCAGTGCTGTTCTCATTGTGAGGTCAGCGCTGTTCTCATTGTGAGGTCGGCGCTGTTCTCATTGTGAGGTCGGCGCTGTTCTCATTGTGAGGTCGGCGCTGTTCTCATTGTGAGGTCGGCGCTGTTCTCATTGTGAGGTCAGTGCTGTTCTCATTGTGATGTCAGTGCTGTTCTCATTGTGAGGTCAGTGCTGTTTTCATTGTGAGGTCAGTGCTGTTCTCATTGTGAGGTCGGTGCTGTTCTCATTGTGAGGTCATCACTGTTGTCAGGAGATGCTGAACGTGTACATTGTCATTGAGATGCTTGTCTGCTGACAGTTTCATTGTTGCATTAAAAGTATAGCATATTTTCTGTAAAAGGCCAAAACCAGTTATTTGTGTTTCAAATGCAGAAAGAAAGCAATGAATGCAGGTAATGCACATGGAGTATTTTTACATTATAATGTAATGATTCTACATTTAGAACTATCAACTTTATATATTTCTGTTGTTTCAGAAATGGGTAGCAATATTTCGGTTATAAACACAGATTTCACCGGCACTGAGTAACCAGTGGAAATGTACAACGTGAGCTGAGCTCATGCACACAACGAAAGATGAGCAGGACCGTCACAAGGTACCGAATAAATAAATCACTTTAACTAATGTTGATTTTTACAAGCATTTCATTGCAATTAGTCTCAGCAGTTTGACTGTAAATACCCTGCAATCACCCTGTTGTGTTGCACATAAACGGCTCATTCTCCAGCTTCTGCTGCGGAACATCCCTCTCTTTCCTGTCCCTTCTTTATGTCCTCTGTAATGGCCCCGCCTGTCAGGCCTCTCAATCAGCCCCCCCCAGGGGCCCCCTATCAGTCAGGACGCGGGCCCCGCCCCCCGGGCCCCGGCCCTGTCCGACGGGACGTTTCCCGCCGTGGCTGTCTGGTTCGCGCGCGGGTTTTTAGTCACCGCGGTAACAGATTGCGGTAATTGCTTTGGAATGTTCATTTTGGCGTGGCAGGCGGTAGCCCGCGCCGCGGAAACATGCATCTTCCTCCCCGGCGCTCTGACAGGCCGCCGCGCTGTCCGCCGCACTGGCGCCATGGCGATAAGGACCCGTGTCATAACGACGGGAGTAACGCGCGCGGGAGGAGGGGGCCGGCGGCGGCGGCGGCGGCCGTGTTGGCGGTTGACGAGTCAGAGCGCTTAACGCCGCTCGTCTGCCTGTTTAACACACCCGCAAATTAGATCCATTTGCAAATGGCCGACCCTGTCACCTGCGCCTCGCTGTTAGCGAGCGGCCCGCCCCCACAGCTCTCTCAGGAGGCTAACGGCTGCTTATCAGCGGTGCTTAGCGACTCAATAACGCAGACTCAATAACCTCCCCAGGTATTCAACTCCTGCGTTCCCTCTGTCCTCTCTGCTTGTTACCCGCAGGAGTGTCCGGAGCCGCGTTAGAGTACGACACTATGACCATGGACGAGCCGGATCTGCGCTGGCTCCAGCCCGGCAGCGCTGACTTTGGGCTGGAATCTGCCCAGATCCGGCCCAGAGCCGCTTGCTGTCTGGGAGCTGTCCATGGTCATAGTGTTGTGTTGTGCTTGTTCATGCCTAATTCTTTTAGAAGGTACGTCAATTTAAAAAAATTTATTTTGTCAGCAAATAGGGTATGAGAGCTTTTATAGTTAAGAAGACAGATTTGAGTATCTGTTGACTCAGTCGTCATGGGCTACAGTATGAGGGACAGGTGTTCATGTCTAGGCCTGGTACATACAGTCAGTGAATGGCAGAGCATAGTTTATTTGAGAGTTGTATTAATTTAAATGGGTTCTCCATTTCATACATTGTGTCAATCTTGTATGCGGTTATTATTCAATGCATAAATTACATTTTTCTCTGACTTTTTTTACAATAGAACTTTAACATGTTTGACTAAGTTTTCTGAACACAGCTGTTTGGTCTCCTCGGTGGATTTACAGAAACCGGCTCCATCTGCCATGAAAGTGAGCGTGTGAGTTTGTTCCCGTGTGAGTTTGTTCTCGTGTGAGTTTGTTCTCGTGTGAGTTTGTTCTCGCGCTGGATGGGACTGAAATAGCTGCTCACATTAGAAGCTGTGCTGAGGTGTTTGTTCCTCGGTCGGTGGCGGGGAGTTATTTCCTCTGAGCTGGAAGTGTGTT
>NC_049204.1:1091550-1094050 GCF_013347855.1 Anguilla anguilla | reverse complement strand
ACAGAATTCCCTGGCCCGAAACCAGACACACAGCGATGAAACAGGGAATGGTTCTGTAAATATGATCTGGGCTCCAGTCCGCCGCGATGAACCGTCTTCAGCGTGGACAACAGAAGCCTTCATTTGTATTCTGAGGAACGGCAGATATCGCTGTGATTCAGGGGGTTTTTTTGTTTGTGAGAAGAGTGGTCTGAAAGAGAGAAGCTGCTCTTTTAGTTAATGATAGAGATCAACCAGATAGAAATCAATACGCAGAACCAGATATGGCTCCACTGGAGAGGGCATAAAAAAGACAAGCAAACGTATATAAATATATACTAGCAGACCTGGCAGAAATGGGGATGTATTGTTTCGAATAAAATAAATAAGTTAAAAACATTAAGCTTCAGCTAAATGGGCCATCTTAAAATAAATACAGATTAATTCACCTGGTAATGATTCCCAAATGATTAATGCAATTAATTAAATTTGTGTCATGAAACAAACTGCTTCAGTGCATTACAAAAAAAAAATCTATAATTTGTAAATTGAAAACAAGTGGAAAGGACAGCAGCCTGGGAGTTCAGGGCAGTTAACAGATCCAGCAGAGGACCGATGCTACTGTGTGTGTGTGAGTGTGTGTGTGTGTGTGTGAGAGAGAGCTCTGTGTGTGTGTGTGTGTGTGTGTGAGAGAGCTGTGTGTGTGTGTGTGTGTGTGTGTGTGTGTGTGTGTGTGTGAGTCGTGCATGTGTGTGTGTGTGAGCCGTGTGTGTGTGTGTGTGTGTGAGAGAGCTCTGTGTGTGTGTGTGTGTCTGTGTGTCTGTGTGTGTGAGAGCTGTGTGTGTGTGTGTGTGTGTGTGTGTGAGAGAGAGAGAGAGCTCTGTGTGTGTGTGAGAGCTCTGTGTGTGTGTGTGTGTGTGTGTGAGAGAGAGAGCTCTGTGTGTGTGTGAGAGCTCTGTGTGTGTGTGTGCGTGCCTGTGAGCCGTGTGTGTGTTTGTGTGTGTGTGAGAGAGAGCTCTGTGTGTGTGTGTGTGTGTGTGTCTGTGAGCTGCGTGTGTGTGTGTGTGTGTGTGTGTGTGTGTATGTGTGTCTGTGTGTGTGTGAGAGAGAGCTCTGTGTGTGTGTGTGTGTCTGTCTGTGAGCTGTGTGTGTGTGTGTGTCTGTGAGCTGCGTGTGTGTGTGTGTGTGTATGTGTGAACCATACGTGTTTGTGAGCTCTGATTAAATTTTCCAGTATCTTCCTGGGGGGCTTGTACCGCATTTGAAATGGCTTCATGTGCGAGGCGGCTTTTAAGAACTTTCACAGATCTGCTTCCTGCTTTCAGGACCTTTCACAGGCTTTTTCAGAGCCCAAATTCAATTAGAGCCTCCATCTCCCTGTTTTTCCCTCAACCCCCGCCCCCCCCCACCCCCCCGCACTAAAAGTGTACCCAAAATACCTGCCTGATAGGTTAGCAGAGCTGGGAATACGTTCCCGGCTGGGAGTACCGTCCGGCTCCAAGCGCCCATCGTGGTTTTTGCCGCGTCCCCGGCGGGGTCCGTCCGCACGCGCTCACTCTGGCTAATGCACCGGGCTGATGAAATTTTCAAGACTCCGCGGGAATCGCAGGGTGGAGACGGGCCGAGGTCGTATCTCTGCGGTATCTCGCTTGCTTCAGTACATATCCAGCTGGATAAATGGCTTGTAAAAAAGGAAGAATATAAAAAAATATATATACAAAAAAAAAAATCTGTGCAAGTCTCTCTGGATAAGAGAGTGCGCTAAGCGCAGAAATGTCCCTGTAAGGGAAATGGAGACGCTCGTGCGCGGGCTAAAGCGTGTAGCGTAAGAGAAGCTAACGGGAGCACTGTGCTCGTGCTAAAGCGTGTAGCGTAAGAGAAGCTAACGGGAGCACTGTGCTCATGCTAAAGCGTGAAGCGTAAGAGGAGCTAACGGGAGCACTGTGCTCGTGCTAAAGCGTGTAGCGTAAGAGGAGCTAACGGGAGCACTGTGCTCGTGCTAAAGCGTGTAGCGTAAGAGAAGCTAACGGGAGCACTGTGCTCGTGCTAAAGCGTGTAGCGTAAGAGGAGCTAACGGGAGCACTGTGCTCGTGCTAAAGCGTGTAGCGTAAGAGGAGCTAACGGGAGCACTGTGCTCATGCTAAAGCGTGTAGCGTAAGAGGAGCTAACGGGAGCACTGTGCTCGTGCTGTAGTGTGTAGCGTAAGAGGAGCTAACGGGAGCACTGTGCTCGTGCTAAAGCGTGTAGTGTAAGAGGAGCTAACGGGAGCACTGCTCATGCTAAAGCGTGTAGCGTAAGAGGAGCTAACGGGAGCACTGTGCTCGTGCTGAAGCGTGTAGCGTAAGAGGAGCTAACGGGAGCACTGTGCTCATGCTAAAGCGTGTAGCGTAAGAGGAGCTAACGGGAGCACTGTGCTCGTGCTAAAGCGTGTAGCGTGTAGCGTAAGAGGAGCTAACGGGAGCACTGCTCGTGCTAAAGCGTGTAGCGTAAGAGGAGCTAACGGGAGCACTGTGCTCGTGCT
>NC_049204.1:966550-1086550 GCF_013347855.1 Anguilla anguilla | reverse complement strand
TGCAAATTAATAATGGAGTAAAATTGTTCGAACTGCCGCCGCCGAACAAAGAGGATGAAAATAATTACGAGCGACGAGCAGCGGTCTGGTCACTGAGTCACTGAGAGCGTTCTCATCCTAACTCATATTTTTAAACGCTGCGCATGACAGATGTACACAGGAGGGTTACGCCCTTTGGTTTCTCCTCGGATGTTTTATTGGTCCTGATTATTAAGTGTTTTTCATTGGCCTCGTGTAACATGCTCTGTTTAGAGACCAAACTGAAGATGTTCGGCAGCCCGATTGGCGGCTGTCAGTCTCTCGAGTTTTTCTCTGCTACCAAGCTGCTCATAATCTTACAGCACTATGAGCCTGACCAGGCTGCTCATAACCTTACAGCACTATGAGCCTGACCAGGCTGCTCATAACCTTACAGCACTATGAGCCTGACCAGGCCGCTCATAACCTTACAGCACTATGAGCCTGACCAGGCTGCTCATAACCTTACAGCACTATGAGCCTGACCAGGCTGCTCATAACCTTACAGCACTATGAGCCTGACCAGGCCGCTCATAACCTTACAGCACTATGAGCCTGACCAGGCTGCTCATAACCCTACAGCACTATGAGCCTGACCAGGCTGCTCATAACCCTACAGCACTATGAGCCTGACCAGGCCGCTCATAACCTTACAGCACTATGAGCCTGACCAGGCCGCTCATAACCCTACAGCACTATGAGCCTGACCAGGCCGCTCATAACCCTACAGCACTATGAACCTGACCAGGCTGCTCATAACCTTACAGCACTATGAGTCTGACCAGGCCGCTCATAACCCTACAGCACTATGAGCCTGACCAGGCCGCTCATAACCTTACAGCACTATGAGCCTGACCAGGCCGCTCATAACCTTACAGCACTATGAGCCTGACCAGGCCGCTCATAACCCTACAGCACTATGAACCTGACCAGGCTGCTCATAACCTTACAGCACTATGAGTCTGACCAGGCTGCTCATAACCTTACGGCACTATGAGCCTGACCAGGCTGCTCATAACCTTACAGCACTATGAGCCTGACCAGGCTGCTCATAACCTTACAGCACTATGAGCCTGACCAGGCTGCTCATAACCTTACAGCACTATGAGCCTGACCAGGCTGCTCATAACCTTACGGCACTATGAGCCTGACCAGGCTGCTCATAACCTTACAGCACTATGAGCCTGACCAGGCTGCTCATAACCCTACAGCACTATGAGCCTGACCAGGCTGCTCATAGCCTTACAGCACTATGAGCCTGACCAGGCTGCTCATAGCCTTACAGCACTATGAGCCTGACCAGGCTGCTCATAACCCTACAGCACTATGAGCCTAACCAGGCCGCTCATAACCCTACAGCACTATGAGCCTGACCAGGCTGCTCATAACCTTACAGCACTATGAGCCTAACCAGGCCGCTCATAACCCTACAGCACTATGAGCCTGACCAGGCTGCTCATAACCTTACAGCACTATGAGCCTGACCAGGCTGCTCATAACCTTACAGCACTATGAGCCTGACCAGGCTGCTCACAACCTTACAGCACTATGAGCCTGACCAGGCCGCTCATAACCTTACAGCACTATGAGCCTGACCAGGCCGCTCATAACCCTACAGCACTATGAGCCTGACCAGGCCGCTCATAACCCTACAGCACTATGAGCCTGACCAGGCTGCTCATAACCCTACAGCACTATGAGCCTGACCAGGCTGCTCATAACCTTACAGCACTATGAGCCTGACCAGGCTGCTCATAACCCTACAGCACTATGAGCCTGACCAGGCTGCTCATAACCTTACAGCACTATGAGCCTGACCAGGCTGCTCATAGCCTTACAGCACTATGAGCCTGACCAGGCTGCTCATAGCCTTACAGCACTATGAGCCTGACCAGGCTGCTCATAACCCTACAGCACTATGAGCCTAACCAGGCCGCTCATAACCCTACAGCACTATGAGCCTGACCAGGCTGCTCATAACCTTACAGCACTATGAGCCTGACCAGGCTGCTCATAACCTTACAGCACTATGAGCCTGACCAGGCTGCTCACAACCTTACAGCACTATGAGCCTGACCAGGCCGCTCATAACCTTACAGCACTATGAGCCTGACCAGGCCACTCATAACCCTACAGCACTATGAGCCTGACCAGGCCGCTCATAACCCTACAGCACTATGAGCCTGACCAGGCCGCTCATAACCCTACAGCACTATGAGCCTGACCAGGCTGCTCATAACCTTACAGCACTATGAGCCTGACCAGGCCACTCATAACCCTACAGCACTATGAGCCTGACCAGGCCGCTCATAACCCTACAGCACTATGAGCCTGACCAGGCCGCTCATAACCCTACAGCACTATGAGCCTGACCAGGCTGCTCATAACCCTACAGCACTATGAGCCTGACCAGGCTGCTCATAACCTTACAGCACTATGAGCCTGACCAGGCTGCTCATAACCCTACAGCACTATGAGCCTGACCAGGCTGCTCATAACCTTACAGCACTATGAGCCTGACCAGGCTGCTCATAGCCTTACAGCACTATGAGCCTGACCAGGCTGCTCATAGCCTTACAGCACTATGAGCCTGACCAGGCTGCTCATAACCCTACAGCACTATGAGCCTAACCAGGCCGCTCATAACCCTACAGCACTATGAGCCTGACCAGGCTGCTCATAACCTTACAGCACTATGAGCCTGACCAGGCTGCTCATAACCTTACAGCACTATGAGCCTGACCAGGCTGCTCATAACCTTACAGCACTATGAGCCTGACCAGGCTGCTCATAACCTTACAGCACTATGAGTCTGACCAGACTGCTTGTACTCATAGCTTTACGTGCGTGCGTGCGAGCGAGCGAGCGACTGTCAGTGCTGAACTCTGTGCAGTCTGAATGCAGTCTTTGGCAGGGCGTGAGACACACAGCCCACGTGCTCCTCGTCGCCGCCGGCGCGTTGATTCCTTACGTTCCGTAAACTGAAGCGAAGTGGCGAGAGCGCAGTCCGCAGTCGCGCAGCGTGAAATTCCCGCGTGTGCTTCCGCCCAATCCCGGAGGGTCGAGCCGTGCCCACATCCGCTCCTCGTCAGGACTGTCAAACAGCCGGCTCTAAAAGCGGCTTTTACCGTTCTCCTGCTCGCGCCCGGGCCCCCGTGGCCTGGGGGGGGGGGGGGGGGGGCGCAGACGCCTCCTGTTAATGCGGGAGAACATCTGGCCTGTGCTGATCACCCTCCCTCACAGGGAAGCACTGGAGTCATTAGGGCCGTGTCATTAGAGCCCCCACCAAAATACACCCCTCTAAGTTACTCTGCCCTGAGTTTGTCTTTAATTACATCATCTTATTAAACAAGCCTTTTACGGTCGGGGTAGGGCATTGACTAGCTCCCAAAACAAAAGTCCATCTACATTAGACTTGGAAGTGATACTTTATCCATTCTCAGAGTACTGTCTTATGAAATGTCCTTTTCTGATCTAATAAATTAGTTTAGCTTCCATTTGAATGCAAATATGTCTCTTAAATGGAAATTTTAATATGGAAACACATTTCAAGGAGCCATAAACATGAGTGATTGGGTGTGACGATTTCAAAATATGAGCCAGCATCTCATGTTGTTCTTTAATTAAACATGATGCAATAAACGACTCTCTGAACCTCTTCGATATCTGATATATATTGATATTAAAACGGGGGCGATAGTCATTTGTCAAAGTTTGTGCCCCCTTAATCAGTCCGGCTGTCCTTAACTTACCTGGAAGGTACCTGAAATATCTTCTGTATGCGTCCCAGACATCTGCTGGTTTCAGATTGAAGCATTTGTTTTAATGAAGTTTAATGATTCATGAAGATGAATTATTCTCAAAAATGAATCAATACGAATAAACAAGAAGCAGTATTGATGTGGACGAACAGATGTGAGAGTGTTTGAGTGTTCTTTCCCCATTGGGTAGTTGTATTTTTACCTGGCTGGTTTTTTGACTTCAGGTTAAAAGCAGAGTGTTACTGTACAGGGCTTATTCTGTTTTGGAAAGAGGAACACGGCCTCTGGAGCTCTGTGAAGTTTTCATGCATGATCTTTACTCCCTCGTTGAGAAGAATGAATGAATAAATAAATTGTAATCCTCATTAATATTCCTGGAAGGATCAAATTAACATATTTATAGCATGATGTTAGAGTAATTATTCTGCAGATTTAAAGTCCATTGTAAGCCTTCTCTTTAATTTAGGTTGTTTCCTTTAATCTCCACAACTACCCTGTTGCTGTTGCCATCAACATTGTTATTATCATAAAACATAAGATTCAACAGTAAGAAGTACCAATAAACTGCAGATGAGTCTGTGAAGTGGGCTAGTCCAGCTTTGGCTGCTTTCATCTGAAGTTTCTTGCCAGTATTTATACAACAGAGAAGCTTTTAAAATATTTTTTTCCTTCCTTGTAATATTTTCAGAGACAAGGGCTTTTTACCCTGATAAAATACATGTGTGTTAGGGTTAGGGTTAGTGTGTTAAATGATACTGAGGACAGAATGGACAGCAGTCTTTTAATGTACGTTTTTAAAAGGCTTAGATGTGGGTGGCGTGCTCGCTGGTGATTTTGGTGTGAATTTGGTGTGATTTTGGTGTGATTGTGGTGTAACGGTGTGATTGTGGTGTGATTGTGGTGTTATTGTGGTGTGATTATGGTGTGATTTTGGTGTAATGGATGTAAAGGCTTAGATGTGGGTGGTGTGCTTGCCAGTGATTGCTAGTGATTTTGGTGTGAATTTGGCATGATTGTGGTGTGATTTTTGTGTGATTGTGGTGTGATCGTGGTGTGATCGTGGTGTGATCGTGGTGTGATTGTGGTGTGATTGTGGGGGTGATTTTGGTGTGATTTTGGTGTGATTATAGTGTGATTATAGTGTGATTGTGGTGTGATTGTGGGGGTGATTTTGGTGTGATTATAGTGTGATTGTGGTGTGATTGTTGGGGTGATTTTGGTGTGATTATAGTGTGATTGTGGTGTGATTGTGGGGGTGATTTTGGTGTGATTATTGTGTGATTGTGGTGTGATTGTGGGGGTGATTTTGGTGTGATTATAGTGTGATTGTGGTGTGATTGTGGGGGTGATTTTGGTGTGATTATAGTGTGATTGTGGTGTGAGGGGTCTGAACACTCGACACACAGAGAGACTCCGTTGGCCTCGGCTGAATTCATCCGACGTTGACGTGCGCAACATCAAAGCCCTGCCTGCCAGCGTTGCCACGGTTTCAAAAAATTATTGAATAAATCATGGAAATCTGTGCAGATGCTTTTAAAGGAGATATCATGATTGTGTGCTAATTACCTGGGTTCCTGGAACCACTGGGCTGGTTCATAGAGCTGGTTCACGGAATTTGCACACACACATGCAGAATTTACACACAAATATGTGCAAACACACACACACACACACGTGCACACATACACACATGTGCACACACACCCACAGGTACACACACACACGTGCACACATGCACACACACACACATACATACGTGCACACACAGGCGCACACATACACACACACATGCACACACACACACACACACATGCACACATGCACACACACACACACACACACACATACATACGTGCACACACAGGCGCACACATCCACTCACACACATGCAGGCAAACACACACACGCACACGGCACTGCACTTAGCATGATGCTATGATCACTTTCAGCAGTTATGTGGATGACTAAAGACTCGCAGTCTGGGTAATGCCTTTCCTGCCTGCGCATCCCCATACTTTAGCTCTTCATCATGCACTGTGTCATTTATCAGTGAGTGGGACTGAATAAAAATATTAGTGTGTCATTGGCGTGCTCAAAATATAGGTCAGAGGCTTGTCATGTTAGATTACCCGGTGTAACCTACCCTATTTGTGTTTATCCAATCACATTGGAGCATGTGCAAAGCGTTATCCGCTGAATGAAAGATTACCTCGCCTGTCCTCCTCTGAGTCAGACTGAGATATGATTGGGAGTAATCCACTGCTGAGCTGGCCTCAGAATGGGCTGGAGCTCTGTGCTGGAGAAGCACTTCAGAGCTGAGTCTCCCTGTGACCTCACTCAGTCCGAATGTGCTTCTCTCTGTGACCTCACTCAGTCCGAATGTGCTTCTCTCTGTGACCTCACTCAGTCCGAATGTGCTTCTCTCTGTGACCTCACTCAGTCCGAATGTGCTTCTCTCTGTGACCTCACTCAGTCCGAATGTGCTTCTCTCTGTGACCTCACTCAGTCCGAATGTGCTTCTCTCTGTGACCTCACTCAGTCCGAATGTGCTTCTCTCTGTGACCTCACTCAGTCTGAATGTGCTTCTCTCTGTGACCTCACTCAGTCTGAATGTGCTTCTTTCTGTGACCTCACTCAGTCTGAATGTGCTTTTCTCTGTGACCTCACTCAGTCTGAATGTGCTTCTCTCTGTGACCTCACTCAGTCTGAATGTGCTTTTCTCTGTGACCTCACTCAGAATGTGCTTCTCTCTGTGACCTCACTCAGAATGTGCTTCTCTCTGTGACCTCACTCAGTCTGAAAGTGCTTCTCTATCTGACTTTGTGGTTCAGAGAGGGGTCTGCCAAGTCACTGTCACGTTGACTTTTTAGTAAAATGTATATATATGGTAAAAGCAGAGTCAAATATTTAACATGACGTCCAGGCGTGAGTGTACTGTGAAATCCTCACAAAGAGTTAAATAAAACACAAGGATTCAAAATACAGCCACCCCCCCTTCCAGACTCCTGCAGTTGGTTCTTTGGGAAAATGGGACGAATCCCTCCCGCGTTTTGCTAACCTTGGTTTCACCCCCTCCTGCGAAACGGAGAAGTTTCTCCGTCAGCACGTTGAGGTCGCCAGGCGGGAGTTAAAGAGAATTGATTCTGAAGATACGGCAATAATTACATTCCGTGAAATGAGCAAATGGATTCTGCTGCTGAGGAAAATAACTGCGCCGGATTAAAGAGCCGTAATCAAGGTCGCGCCGGCACTGCGCCGAAACTCGGGAAGTAATAAAGATTCAAGTGGCCCAGATTTCCCGTACGAAAGGACAGGACGGTTAACGGATGGGACGGAAGTGCTTTAGCTGTGGCTGGGATTCGGCAGGACTGCACCGATCCTGATGGGCTGGTGCGGTATGGGACGGGTGGTGTGGGGTGGGGGTGAGGTGTGGCGTGGTGTGATGGGGCAGGGCAGGAAACAGATCCACACTCACTTCCTCTGCAGAACTTTGGCCCTGGTGTTTTTTGCGCTCAGGTCATGTTTTTATTTGAGCCAGTTCACGTTGCTGTCATCTCCGTCGGCACGGTCGGTGACAGAAGTCAGCGCTGTTCGCTGGCTGTTTGGTAGTAAGCCTGTCCGACCTCGAGCCTCGCAGCTGTGACCGCAGAATGCCATCTCTATGTTGGGCTGGCATCTGTGGACTTTCCCTGGGAAACGGCAGCGATGGAACTTTGCTGTTTTTTTGGCACATTTGAAGACGGTGTTCTGCTTTACATTCCACTCAACCGCTGGTGTCTGTGTGCAGTTTCCACCGCAGTACAAAAGAAAAAAAAAAAACAGGCCCTTGCAATTAACGAAAAGTGCTTTTTTCATTCTAATAATTCTCACACGCTGCTTATGGCGAACTAAGTGCAAGTACAATTATAAGTAAAATAAGCACGTCAATTCTAATCCTTTCTTTCTTATCATATTTTTTCTTTGTCAAGTTTCAGGACTGGAAAAAGAAACATAAAAGCTTTGATTCAGAATGTAAACTGAATACATCTCTAGACCTTTATTTCCGTCATTTCCAATGCTGAAATTCTTGCATTGAAAAGGATGTATAAAAGAGGGTTCATTGCAAGTAAAAGCCTGGCTTTATCAGAGCAGGAGGATTCGCATCTAAGCAGTTCCTTTTGTCAGCGTGCTGAGGTTTATATCTCGCCAGCGCAGTTTCATTCACTCCCCTCTAATAATGGCACACCATAAAAGGCTCGGTGTTAATTCAACTCCGACAGAGTTTATACCAGTCCAGTGGGGACAATGTGTACTTGTTTTGTCGTGCAGAATTAAAATTAGGTGTATACGTGTGTGTGTGTGTGTGCATGTGTGTGCATGCATGCATGTGTGTGTGTGTGTGGGTGCCTCTGGAACCACTGGCAATATATTGAAAAAATATTTTAAAAGTTAAAAATATTTTTAAAATATTTCACAGGGGGCATTTCACACACAAAAACAAATGTTCAGAACCACTGCTGTTCCATCGCTGCTGTTTCACACACAGTGTACACACACACACACACACAGACCCACACACACACAGACCCACACCCACACACATACACACAGACCCCCCCCCCCCCCACACACACACACAGTATATGCCTTTCCTTGCTGTTTAGGGGACACACGTTTTCTACACAACATAAACAGACCGTTTCCGTTCTCCTGTTTTTGGTTGATGCAATGCGTTCCTGTGTTGGCATGCCTTAATCTTCTCTTCTCCGGTCTCGTTGAAAATGTCTGTGACCGGAACCCTGCCATTATTAAAACGCGGCCTGGCCCTTCACCGCTGCGGAAAACCCAGGGAAAGTTGTTTTTCCGCTCTGTCTCCCGCTAATGCAGTGTTAACATTTCCCAAATATTTGTTTTCGCCGCGCGGCTAACATCGCTGTTTATTGAGACGAAAGTTGACATTTTGCGAGGAGCTGGAGTGTGTAGCGGTTTTTCGGGTTGTCATGGCGACGGCTGGTGGCGGCGAGATATCTGCTTATTGGACGAGTGAAATATTACATCACGTTAGATTAATTCATTAAAACCGGGGAGAGAGGTCTGTGCACTGCAACCTTGGAAAAATCCTTTCTTGGAAGATTTCATTAAATCTGTTTTTCCCTCCTGCATGTGTGACGTTCTGTGTCTTTTAAACATTGTGCTCCAGTGCTCTGAGAAGGGCAGTATGGTTACTCAGCAGTGGGTTTCCAGTACCCCCTTACCAATTTAATGATGAAGTATTTCAGCCTGTGAAAATCATGTCCTTTTCAGGACAGTGTTGCTTTCTTCACAGGTGACTCTGCTTCACCGTCTTCAGAGATCAGTTTTATTTTTCACATGAGATTAGACTCATTATCAGTGCCTCACTGTCAGTGAAGCTTTAATAAAGATTATATTTCATATAGATAACCACTGTATGTAATATAGCTAAGATTTATTTACTTTATTTAAATGAGTGAATGTCTACTTGGGTAAGTTATGTTGTTAATTTATAATTAGTTATGAAAATAATTTTATTAAGAGTGTTCCGTTTGCTGCTGGCATTTAATGTGTCCTGTTACCTGACTGCTAGTATCTCTGCGCTCATGAGGTGGCACTGCCATGTGTGTGATCGCCACCTATCTGCGGGGGTGTGAAAGTGCAGGTGTGGGATCGTAAGCCCTTAGGGATTGGGGGGGGGAGATAATTAACACTGCCCTGGGGGGTGTCTGTCTCCCCTGCACTCCTCATGTGAGTCTTAATCAGACAATAACTCCCCCCCCTTGCCCCCTGAACACAGGTTACTGTGGAGCACTGGAGCAGTGTTGAGTCCCTAATGAAATGGAGTCACACCGCTGCCTTTTTATTTTTAATAACGTTGTTTGCACGTTCGCGGTCCTGGGAAATCTTGGCGGCTGGGTGGCGGGTCTCTCCGTCTCTGCTCTCAGTTTATTGTCCCTTCATGCGATTGCTGTACTTTTCCTGTCAGAAGGAACACAGGAAAGCCATTTTGTTCCTCTCAGAGGGCTCCGCTGGTCCTCCCGAGCAGCGCCGGGCGTCTGGAACGCGCTTTTTCGCCGGTCTGATTCCGATTCGTCTGCTCCGGGACCGAGAGAGAGCGAGAGCGAGAGAGAGACGGCAGCCCAAAGTCCGAAGGGAACGTATAAAACCACCGCCGCCTCTTAATAATCTCTCCGTTGGCCGGGCGAAACCTCGTTTCCTCTTCCTGTCTCTGGCTGTGTTGCGCAACGCGGGAAATCGCCACGGGAACGGCGGCCTGTGATTCGCAGGCTGAGAGAGATTTCAGCGCAGTGATGCCATCGCTCTTCTGCCGCTTAATTTTGGTGCCGACTTAAAAATGCACTGTTTTAAAATGCCATTGCTGCTATGTGTTTTATCCGTGTGTTATAAATGTCACTGTCACCATCCAGAGCTGTTTTACCAGACTATAATTTGGGTCACTGTTTGTATTCACAGTGTAGTCATTCAGTTTGCCTGCGAACACCATTTTAATGAAGGTTTACTAAGTGTTGCAGCTGAACATATAAACAGCAGTTTGTGTTTGTTTAATTAGCTGCGGGGCAGTGCAGCCTGCATGCTCCGTGGAGCAGAGTCGGAGGCGTCAGTGTGCTGCAGCACATTGCTTTTGCTGGAGCAGAGCGGGTCCGACCTTTGACCTTTTCTGCCTGTAATCAATAATATGGAAAATGGACAATTTTACAACAGTATAGCCTTTTTTTCTTTTTTTTACCCCTTTCTCTATGAAGAAAAACCCTGACCTTGACCTTGTCCTAAGACGCTCACGATTACCGCTTCACTTCCCTGTTTTCCACTGTTAAACCTGTTCAGCCTGCAGTCTCAGCTCTCAAAGCCAAACGCTTTTTTCCCTGCTTAATCCTTCATGTATAATTACTCGGTTAAAGCTCTCCACCTTTCACATCCATGCTGAACCCTGATTAGCTGAAGGGCACAAAAAATAAAAAGCAGAAATAATATTGGCTCAACATCCTAGTCATTGTCTCCCAACATAATCCCCCCCTGCACCCCCCGCTCCCTAATTGCAATTAAGATTTCCCTCATGGAAGGCAGAAGTTTTCAGTTTATTCATTAGTCAGCACAGTTCTTTCAGGCAAGCAATTACTTGGGTCTATAGATTTAATAAGGCCGATACTACAGCATTACCAAGCAGTCAAGGAAACAACATCCAGTGATACCTCTCTGTCTTAGTTCCGCATTTTACCTCTTGCAGCTGTCGATGCTGTCGAGTGTGAACCACAATACAGTCAGCTGTCTTTATGTAAGAAATGCTCAGGATTTTCTTGTTTTTACTTCTCTTTAATTTCAGGCATGCCCTCTTACATGGAAATGTTTTCTCTCCGGTGGGTAATTTCAAATCCGTGTCGTGTCTCAGTCGAAGCTTAAAGAGGGACTTCATATCCCAGAGTGCCCTTGTCACTGTGACCATTGAAGTTTCTTTGAGTGATTCTCAGCTGCCAGGCATTCTGTCTCAACTCCCAAACTCCTCCACACATGCTCACACACACACACACACACACACACACACACTCACTCTCTCCTTCATGGACTTCCACCTGCCACTATACAGGAGTAAACCCAAGACCGTAAATCTGCAGTAGCTTCGTGTGTTTATACTGCGCTGGTACTGACTGATGTGCCCTGCGATAGATTGGCGGCCTGTACCGGGTGTGTTCCTGCCTCTCACTCAATGCATGCTGGGATAGGCTCCAGCAGCCCCTGCGACCCTGACCTTGATAAACGGGTATAGATAATGGACGGATGGTCCTGACTGAAACCGGCCCAAAGCTGCATGGTTGCGGTTTGGGTTTGGGTATGGGTTTGTCTGATTGGCACAGTTACGGTTTGGGGTTGGGGGTTTGGGAGGAGCCCTTTGTCACCTCCTCAGTCTCCCTGCTCCTCCCCAGCAGCTGGCCTCCCTCCCTGTAGAAAGGTGCGTCTCGCTGACCTGATTTAAGGTGCAGAGAATATGCAGCCTGGCGATAGCAAACCAATTTATTTATCTTTCTGCTTGGCTCGGTCCCTTTGTGATTTGCAGATTACCTTTAAACCGGTATTTTTAGCTTCTCTCCTCTCCTTCAGTTCTGCACACACAGCCAGATATGCTCCTCCCTTCACACAATCACACACACACCTGCACGTGCGCGCACACACACACACGCGCGTGCACACACACACATACACACACACACATTTTCCCAGCAAAAAGAACATTACTCACACACAGTCTTTTATGAGAGTGGCATGATGGGAAGGATATTGTATGTGTAGGACACATGGTAGATGAAAGAAGAAAGAAATGGTGGGTTTGATGTGTTTTTTAGGTCACATGTTGGACTTCGCATTAACTCACTTCTATGGGTCTGAATACAAGAGACTCTTTTATTTGTTGGAAGCTAATTGGAATAATTTGGGGGCAGTGACATCATTATTCCATTTCATAAAGGTATATTAGGGCTACCCAGTTTTGAGGGTGCCTTGCATAATTTGTTTGTTTGTTTTTTGCCAGCAAATGAATTGAAAATATTCTGTTGTGTCTGAGTTGTCATCCGACATACTGTCATTGTCTGGCATCATGGACAAAAAGCCGTTCATTTCCTCAGTCTGATCATGTTTTGTTTTGCCTCTGAAAATGGCACATTTGAGATGAAAAATGAAATATGAGGGCTACTGTATTTTTAGAAATGATCCGGGTTGTATGTGAATGAAGGACTCTAGAAGTTTGCATTCTGTGTACCAATAACCAGTGCTGCTGTCCCAGAGAACATTAGATTTGTAGTGTTCCTCTTATGAGATAATTGCTGGAGTTGACCAGTTGGCAGAGTAACCTTTCAGAAATCAGAAGTTGAAATACTTTAACCATTTAGAGGTTAGTAATATTTGAAAATGCTTTTTTTGGATCGCTGATAATTTTACACAAAGCATATCAATAACTGTACAATACAAAAATACAAAGATAAAAGTGTAAATGAATGTTGTTGGCTATCTGAAGGGTTTAAGTATTTGGAATGACCGTTTGCCTTAGATCTGGCTGGTCCACTGTACTGACTGTGGTATGGCAGAGTGACTGGGGATGGGTTTACGTGGCTGGGGATGGATTTACGTGGCTGGGGATGGGTTTACGTGGCTGGGGATGGATTTACGTGGCTGGGGATGGGTTTACGTGGGTAGGGATGGGTTTACGTGGCTGGGGATGGGTTTACGTGGCTGGGGATGGGTTTACGTGGCTGGGGATGGATTTACGTGGCTGGGGATGGGTTTACGTGGCTGGGGATGGGTTTACGTGGCTGGGGATGGGTTTACGTGGCTGGGGATGGGTTTACGTGGCTGGGGATGGGTTTACGTGGCTGGGGATGGATTTACGTGGCTGGGGATGGGTTTACGTGGCTGGGGATGGATTTACGTGGCTGGGGATGGGTTTACGTGGCTGGGGATGGGTTTACGTGGCTGGGGATGGGTTTACGTGGCTGGGGATGGGTTTACGTGGCTGGGGATGGATTTACGTGGCTGGGGATGGGTTTACGTGGCTGGGGATGGGTTTACGTGGCTGGGGATGGGTTTACGTGGCTGGGGATGGATTTACGTGGCTGGGGATGGGTTTACGTGGCTGGGGATGGGTTTACGTGGCTGGGGATGGGTTTACGTGGCTGGGGATGGGTTTACGTGGCTGGGGATGGATTTACGTGGCTGGGGATGGGTTTACGTGGCTGGGGATGGGTTTACGTGGCTGGGGATGGATTTACGTGGCTGGGGATGGGTTTACGTGGCTGGGGATGGATTTACGTGGCTGGGGATGGGTTTACGTGGCTGGGGATAGATTTACGTGGCTGGGGATGGATTTACGTGGCTGGGGATGGATTTACGTGGCTGGGGATGGATTTACGTGGCTGGGGATGGATTTACGTGGCTGGGGATGGATTTACGTGGCCTGTTTGAATCGTTGTGTGTAACGCCTGGACTGCTGGATGAATTCACCGTCCTTCGCCCGACGGTTCCTTACTCAGACTCCTGTGATGTTCTGTGTTCTGCGGAGTTAGCGACGGTTCCGTACTCAGACTCCTGTGATCTTCTGTGTTCTGCCGAGTTATGGACAGAGCTCTGGCCTTTGTGGATGTGGAATATACTGCAATATATTGAAATAAAATATATTTACAAGGGTCGTAAAAGATATTGCCTAGTAATAGATCAATAATAATCATGGTAGGTGGGTAGCGGTATCAATCAAGCCAGCTCGTACTGTGAGGACAGAGTGGAGTGCCAGTAAGTATCCATACTGAGAAAAATCAATTTAAACAGAGACAGAGACTGGAACCAAATAGCATAGTGCATTTAAAAACCTGAGACTGGAACCAAATAGCATTATGTGCTTAAAAACCTGAGACTGGAACCAAATAGCATTATGCGCTTAAAAACCTGAGACTAGAACGAAATAGCATAGTGCATTTAAAAACCTGAGACTGGAACCAAATAGCATAGTGCATGTAAGGCTGAGTTGCTGAAGATACAGTTTTGTGAAAAAGTCAGAGACCACCCTTTCTTTTATTTACTTTCCAGTGAAAACAGACACTAAGTGAAAGTTATTTATTTTTCAGTGTCTGAAAATGATGCAGCAAGCACATATTTAACACAAAATTACACAAAAGCCTCCACAACGATGTACAATATCTCATCTTCGAGTGTTTGGTGTGCCCACCCTTTGCCTTTATTACAGCTTCCATTCTTGGGCTGCTGCTTGTTTGAATGTCAGTCACTTTTGAAGGGTTCTAACACAACACCATTAACACTTCTGTTGGGAGGACACAGGTGTAACATGTTTTTTGATTAGAAGGATGGAAGCCTTAAATTGTAGTTGGGTGCACAAAAGAAAGAGAGGACAAACACTGATAGGGTTATATTATATGTAGTGGTGGAGGCTTTTCTGTAATGTTCTGTTAAATATATATTTCCTGCATTATTGTCGGACACTGAAAAAAAATTGCACTGAATGGCTGATTTAACTGGTTGAAAAGTTGAAAAACGAAAGGCTGATCTAAAAAGTACCGTTCAGTATGACATCCACTGGTCTGTAGCTGTGCTGTTTTAGTGTTATAACTGCTCATCCAGCACATAACCATCAGTTAGATTTCAGTCTCCTACTTCAGTCTTCATAATAACAAGAAAAGTCTTGTAATGTATGGTTCTGGTTTGTAATATTAGTTAAAAAAATTTTTTTACCAGCAGTCAAACAGCTGAAGTATTGCAAATGTGTTCTTTGTGACATTTCTGATAACGGCATTCCATCTGTAATCTTTTATGATTTATTGGTGTGTTTGTGGATTCTCAGTTGTCAGCAGTGCACAGTAAATGTTTTTTTAAAGTGTTCAAGTACAGTACCACTCGCAGTCATAATGCCCAGCCTTTTTTTCCCTGCAGAAATATCAATTAACTTATTAACTTATTTCTTGCAACTTCAGACTCTAAGCTGCCATCATACCCTGAGAAAGTGCGCTCAGTGTGCGAAAATAAGATTGAGTTCCAGCAGTAAAATGAGCAGTAAGGAGTTAAGGGGCCGTGTAATTGAACTCTGTGCTTGTGTGCTATTGAGAAGGTCGTGTTTGCAAACACAAAAGCCCCGATGCAAGTCTTTTAAAATAAAATATATATATTTTTTAATTATGATCGTTCCTGTGATCATTCAAGTATTTTTAATTTCCATGTGATGGAAGGGAACAATATAAATCTTAAATTACGATGTGACATCTAGCACAAATGTAATCAAACAAAAATAAATATATAATGAAGAGTCTTAATGGGAATTAAATTATATGGATGTGTGAAGCTTTTGAAAGCAGAATATTGCCCTGAAAGTACAATGGGATGTGATTGGGATTTTGATAGGCTCTTATAGCCTGTTCAGCAGGAGAAACAGTGACAGACTAGTACAATAGCTGTCTAGCCAGAAGCCATTTCATTATTCTGTAACATTCAGATATCATGTTGCAATGCGTAATTCTGAGAGCTGTTGCCATAATTGCATCATAATTGGATCGAAGGATAATGCAAGTGCCTCCATGCTTAATGTCCGTTCAGTAATTACAGTCGAGGTGCTAATTGCAGAAAACTGTATTGCTCCGTGACATAAAAATGCCAATGCTGAACAAGTTCAAACATTTATTAATTAGTAAATCAATTAAAACGGGTTAAAACTCTCTTTTAAGTATGCTAATGTTTTGTTATTGCAGCCGGCTCATGCAGAAGCGACCCTTTCTCCGTGGTGATTTGATTTGTTTAGGTACAAAGGTAATGATTAATGGTGCATGGTGGCTGAAGTCATACATCATGCATGGGGACGTGATTATTTCATTAAAGCTCTCCAGATAAAGGCGTGGTCACTGGAGTTCCTTCATCACTGTTTATCCTCACTGTCTACTTTGATTTTCCAGCAGTGGAGTCATGGTTACACCACCATAACATGTCAGTCCCTGGGGAATAAAATGAAAGATATAGATTAAGTGTTTCAGCCCCCAGGGATTAAAATGAAAGACATAGATTAAGTGTTTGTCGCAGTTAATGAATGGGCAGAATTGTTGCCCTTAGAGAGGTGTTTGCCCTCTCCGCCCCAGATGTGTAGGACTATCTCAGAGGTGAAGAGGAAGTGGACTCGCAGAGACAGGAAGTTGTGGATGTAGAGTTGTTTGGAGGGGTCATTACTTTCACCCAATCCAGACGTTTGTCCTTAGTAACCCCCAGGTAACAAAAATCACTGCTCAGGGGACTGGGTCCTTTCTCACACCTCAGTGCCTCGGGAAAGCTCAAAGCTGCAGTGAAAAATCAAACAATGTTATAAATGAAAAATAACTGTCTTTTTAAAACTGCTTTACACCCTACAGGCCACACACAGTACTACAGGAGCCAGCCACTGTTTTACACCATAGAGGCTAGTAGAAACACACTCATCAGCTACTGGTCTGAGCCCCCAAAATTGTCATCTGTACTAGAAGTTTGCAGACTTGTTTGAGAACGGTGTTCTGTCCCAGCCTCCTGTTGTGCTATGAGGGGGGGGGGGGGGGGTCAGGGGAGTTTGTGTGCTGTTGGGGGAGGTTATTTGCCCAAAAGGGACCATTTCCTCCCTGTAGTCCTGGATGGAAAGCTGCTCATTTGTGCAGCTGGAGGACTGGCTGGGGAATATAGATCCTTCTCAATGATTGGGACCTTTTAGGAACCGTCAGATATCAGTGCTGCTGACGCCAGGGTGGAAATCAAAGCGGAGGGGTTTTCATGAAAGATTAAAAGCGCGTTGGCAGCAGTAAAATGCAGCTGGGAATGGGCCACGCTTTTAATGTGACAACAGCAACCCGGAGAGAGAAGGATGTCCGGTGGCATTTGTATGGTTGCAAAAAAAGACAAACTGTTTGCAAGCTGTTTTTTTTGTCTCCTGTATTCTTTTCTTAGCCTTTACCTTTGATTTGTAGATTTATACTTATTGACATACTCGATATACCATACCCACCATGTCACAATACAAGCGCAGTAAAGCTCTCAATGTTTAATCAACACTCTGAGAGTTAACACCAGTCCATCAGGGCCCAAATGCTCTCTGTTACACTGTTAGAGCTGATTTTGCGGTTTATTTTAGGTGCATATGGGTTTAACTGTGAGTTTCGGGCTGAAAGGGTCTTTTGTGTCCTGAGCGGCGTCGCTTGCAGTGCTGCCATCCAGCGCTGACTCCTAGTCCAGACCGCTATGCGAAGACAATGGAGAATCTGGTCCGGTCTGTGTTGGGTGATGTATGCAGTGGCCTGCCGAGGAAGAGGGATTCTGTAGCTCCATTAGCTGGCGCACACAGCCCTCAGTGTGGCGTGTTGTTTGACTAATGGCTGCCAAGAGGGGCAGTAATTACCCCTGTAGGTGCTGCAGCCTGGCTGTGCTCACTCTCTGGCCTGGATCTCTCAAATATGTCCGGTCTGGCAACGCACCCGCACCCTCGCCCCTCCTCCCAGCACACAGACGGCTAGCAGCCGCACGCTTCCGGATTTGAACGTGGGTGTGAGCGTGGGGTGGAGGCCACGCCAGAGCTCCCGCTCTCGGCCCGAACGGTCCGTTTTGGTTCCCGTCCCGTCCCGCGTAGCGAGTGCCGTTTGCTTCTGTGGGGGCGAAGCTGAGGCTTTGATTCCGAGCCTCGGTGGGGACGAAGCTGAGGCTTTGATTCCGAGCCTCGGTGGGGAGGAAGCTGAGGCTTTGATTCCGAGCCTCGGTGGGGAGGAAGCTGAGGCTTTGATTCCGAGCCTCGGTGGGGGCGAAGCTGAGGCTTTGATTCCGAGCCTCGGTGGGGAGGAAGCTGAGGCTTTGATTCCGAGCCTCGGTGGGGGCGAAGCTGAGGCTTTGATTCCGAACCTCATTCTCCCCGTCGTGCGCCGGGTGTCCTCGCCGGAAGCTTAATCAATTTAAGAGTTTGTCTTGGGTCATTATTACCTGCTCCGTACCCATCTGCTAGCCGAGCGCGCGGGAGGCGGGCGCCAGGTAGCTGAAGGGCTGGACCGAATTAAAAGGAGGATTTGGGGAGGTCCCAAACGCACGGGGGGATAAAGAGAGACGGTCCAGATGGCCCACCGCCCCGGCCCCCTCGCCCTGCCAGGGCCTGTGCATATTTAAGAGTCTCATTTCTAAATTTAATCACCCACCTTTATTCAGAAGGTTCTTATCAACAACCATCTATACGAAACGCGAAATGTACACAGACCTGCTGGAATGCTGCATTTTATTACGATGGTGAAAAAAGCACCCTATTGTATTCCTGAGTTTTTTATATTATTTTTCTTCTGCCATTTTTTTCAATTCAGGAAAAATTGCCTGGTTGGTTTTTCACCAAACTTTGCACATTGACTGAAGGGCATTCTAAATGGCGATTTAGAAACTTTGGGCTCAACCGTCCACTTGGTGGCGCTACAGCAAACAGTTGAAATTCCTAATTTTGACGGACCTATCTCCTGAAGATTTTCACCTGGAACAAAAAATTTTTTGTTACAGTTTTCTCCTTTCATAAACTAAACTAGTCACTACCCTGAAAATGTGCATGTAGATTTTCCCCCATTTTGAAAAACATCTACTCTTGAATATATAAAATCCCTGCATAAGTCACTGCACTTAAAAGCATGTCCTCAGTAAGGCGATGAATGTGGGTGTGGGTTTTAGTAAATCCCAAACAGTTTGAATAATTTGATTGATTGTGGGTTTCCCTCGTTCCCCTGGTTGATTCAAAATGGGTACTGTGCTAGAGGGCACCTTAGGACCACCAGTGGCTAAATCTGGTGCTGATTGGCCTCATGGTAGTGCTATATCAGTGTTTTACATTTCCAAGACTTAAAAATGGATGTATTGTGCCATTTGACATAGGGACCATAAATTAATGCCACAACATCCCTCTTCTGACATAGAATAAATTTGCCTTAAGGACCCATTAGCCTACCATTATGCATTTACTGCCATTTACAATAAATTATAAAACGCTTAAAAGTGAAAAATGTTAATTAAAATCTCTCCTCCTTGACGGTTTGATTTGAAAGGACCTTGGAATATAGTGTCTACACATGAATATCTATCTTTGCATGAAGAAAGCTTCTACGCTGAAAAATTTACTGCGGATTTTTGCGTTTGCATATGTATTTGTGGCCCCCTTAACTGCTACTTGCAGCTATATTGTTATTATTATTATTATTATTATTATTATTGTATTAATTAGTATTTTTAGTTCACGCAAATGTATCATTGTTGTGTTTAGTAGTTATTAATATTAATAGATATCAGAAATAATTACCCACAAATTAATGTTGTTTGAGGGACACTTTGTAATGGAACAATTATTTTCCTAAAGGAATAAGTCTTTATGTGAGAAATCAATCAGTTCAACAAAACAGGTGATTAAGTAAGCAGATCAGGCAGATGTTGTTAAATTTTTCATGACCTCTTATAGCAATCTAGAAATCATTTCAATTTCTAATTACCTGTATTGACTGTTCTCAGCCTCTGCTGACAATGAAGCACTGTATATCTTCAATAACGTCACACTCTCATTATAAATATCCATTTAAAGATGCAGTATAAAGGTACCCTTTCACTGAGAAACTACATAGGTATAAATTAGGCATGCGAAGAGTCATTATGTTAAGGAAGTGAGTCACTGCAGTCGAATTCTTTATTTAAGGGCATGATTGGGACCTGAAAGAAACAGAACTCATATAATGCACACATGCTGTAGGGTCCAATCACCGGCCTCCTTCTCTTCTGGAGCATAATAAGACAACCGACCAATTATATTTCAGATCCTCACTTTTCATTTCCTGCAGGGGACACTCTTATGATGGACTGCACATTCATTTCCTCTGCGAGAGAAAGAGAGCGAGTGTATGTGTGAGTGAGTAAGTGTGTGTGAGTGTGTGTGTGTTTGTAGAGAGAGCGAGTGTGTGTGTGTGTGCGTTTGTAGAGAGAGGGAGAGAGAGAGTGAGTGTGTGTGAGTAAGTGTGTGTGTGTGTGTGCATTTTTAGAGACAGCGAGAGAGAGAGAGAGCAAGTGTGTGTGTAAGTGTGTGTGTGCTTTTTTAGAGACAGCGAGAGAGAGAGCGAGTGAGTGTGTGCGTGCGTTTGTAGAGAGAGAGAGAGAGCAAGTGTGTGTGAGTGTGTGTGTGCGTGCGTCTGTAGAGAGAGAGAGAGAGAGCAAGTGTGTGTGTGCGTTTGTAGAGAGAGAGAGAGAGAGAGCGAGTGAGTGTGTGCGTGCGTTTGTAGAGAGAGAGAGAGAGCAAGTGTGTGTGAGTGAGTGTGTGCGTTTGTAGAGAGAGAGAGAGATAGAGAAAGAGAAGGAAAAAGAAAGAGACATCACCCTGCAGGTGGTACTGGATGGCTTGTGACCTTCAATTTGTCTTTTCCTTTATTATCCCGCTCTCCCTCTGGTCTGCCGGGCTCTCCGCGGCCCTTCCGTGTGCTGCAGAGAGGGAAAGAGCTCATTTGCAGCGGAGGATCGGGACAGATCGGTGACACTGTGCTGGTGACAGGGCTGTGTGAATATGACTGATCGCAGGACCCCTGCATGTCACCTCCTATATATAGACAGCGTTTCATCTCAAATGCATGTCTCTGTATTTTATCTGTGCCTTACAGCCAATGGAAATAAATAAATGAATATAAAACCCCAATCCCAACGCACACGGCCGTGGCCTTTGCCTCATTGTGCTGTTTCAGACGTATAATGAAATAATACCGTCTGGACTCGATGCTGTAAAGGTAATGGCCATTAAATGCACTTATCCTCCTCTTTTTATCTCTGAGTAAGAGAGATTGGCTTTCTGCGGAAGGATTTGGTTAATCTAATTTGACAGCTTTTAGACATCTGAACAAAAGTAGAACCAGGTTATTATTTATTCAATATTCATTTTGTTTTACTATTGAGTGAGCAGTTTGCCAATTGCCACTGTATTCTGTACTGTAATGGAAGTTTTATGATTATTAACAGACAGTCATGCCTTTGCTTTATTCCAAATTGCAAATGTATGGTTTTTTGTAAAGTCTCTAAATTAGTGATATTACCCTTTGTGTTTGTTCTGTTCCAAAAGTTCAGATTATTCGATTTGGACAGAAAATGAAAATTTCTTAATGGAATTTTTAAAAACTCTTTTAATGTATTTTATACACTGATTGTAATTATTGAAATGATTTTATTAACCCGGTAACTACACTATTCCTTTACTGTGAACAGGGTAAATTAAATTTCTGTTTTTAATGCGTGATATGGAGTAAAGACTGATTGGCTGGATCTGAAAAGTTGTTCGGCGTGAGGAACAGGGCCTGATTGGTTGACAGTACTTATGGCTGGAGCCCTATTGGCTGATTTTTGAGGGCTGAAGACTGATGGTTTATTGCCAGGTGTTCTGTCTCAGCAACATTAAAATTCATTCTGTATTCTGTCGGCTCAATAAGTTCTGCAAATGAAAACAAATGCACACGATAAGGACACGTTTATGAAGGCAAAAACACACGAAGGCCAGTTATGCAGCAGGCTGATTGACTGAGTTTAATTATGGTAACGGTCTTCTGGAGTCAACGCCGCCGCGGTAGGAATCAGGTGTGGGAAGAGCGGTTTGTCTTTATATGGGCGTGCAGCGTCAGTTTAGACCCGTAAGAAAGCGTTGGGTCTTTATTGGGCCCCAGCTGACAAACCTGATTGCTAATTAATGGTTTGACATCAGCTAATGAACTTAATGGGCTAAACTGAGCAGCATATGGCCTCCCTATAGGGATCCATATTTAAAGCTTTAATTTTGATAAATGATGCCCCAGGTTATGTTTTTATTAGCGTTTAATTTGCCGGGGTGAATTACACACGGATGGCAAAGATCAAATGCGCGTTAGCGGCAGGCCAGGGGAGGCCGGCCCCGGGCCCCGGGCGCGCAGAGACCGGCGTTTTCCGCGCTTTGATGGATCGACCAATCAGCCGCCAGCGTAACCTTTCGTGGAATCAGAGGATGGCGGCGGCCGGGGGGGGGGGGGAGGGGCCCTGTCGGGGGTGTGGAGGGGCCCTGCCGGGGGTGTGGAGGGGCCCTGTCGCTGCGTCCGCCAGGCCTGACGAGCGGTGATTGAGATTAACGTGGGCGACAAAAAGGACTCTGAAGAAGTGACACGCCCCCCCACCACCCCCCCCAGCCACAGAGAAAGCCCTGTCCACTCTCTTCTGTTTGGGCTGCAGTTCCCCTGCAGGTTAACTCAACGCCTGGTGTCGAGAGAGACTCCCCTTTTGACTCTCTTTCCCTCTTCCTCTCTTTCACCTTCAGAGACTCTCTTTCTCTCCCCCTCTCCCCCTCTCCCTCTCTCTCAGGGCGGTTAAATCCCTCCATGTCTGTGAACGGTCAACAGAGTGTAATTGGCGTGTAATGGTGTTATCCCTATTCCTGGAGGTGGGCTGTAATTGGGTGAAGGGAGAGGAGGTAACGCTGCAGACCGGTCTCCGGTCTCTCCTAAATGGGCCTCTAATGTGATTGGTGGGTGTTTTACAAGAGAACTCGCTGAGTGCTCTCACCCCTGCTGCTGTCAATCATCGATCGGGGGCGGCCATCTTCAGACGCAGCGGGCTGCTGTTCTGGTGGTAATGGCGTCAGGGTCGTCTGTGCTGTGGGTTTGCTGTCCTGCTGGCCTTCTGATTGGTCCGTTCTGGTGGTAATGGCATCAGGGTCGTCTGTGCGCTGGGGTCGCTGTCCTGCTGGCCTTCTGATTGGTCCGTTCTGGTGGTAATGGCGTCAGGGTCGTCTGTGCTGTGGGTTCGCTGTCCTTCTGGCGTTCTGATTGGTCCCCGTACAAAGGCCTCTCTCTTCCCATCTGTGAGAGTGAGAAATGCTAATCAGGACAGCGATGGCGGCTTGCTTTTCTCTCAGTTTTCTTCATTAGTCACTAAGCGTTACGCTGGAAAGAAATACTTTCCCCCTGTTAATTATATGGAATTTTAATGAAAGACTGTTAGTCTAATACTCTAATGATCAGCATGCCAGATCTAATCCGTTTCAAATGCAGAAGCCAGGTTTGCTGCTGTTTCCGTTTACAAATATGTTTAATCCTGAGGCTCTCGGGGTACAAATGTGCACAATATCTTTTTATTAATGCCTGTTGTGATTAATGACCTCAATAACCCCGGAGCCACATCGAAGCCCCTCAAATTAAGGCCTGCGCTGGCTCTGCATTTGATTACCTCTCCTGGCCACGGCTGTGTAATGGATGGCAGCCTTTGATCTGCTTCTGATATTGCTGTTAATTCCTCAATCACTGAACGCTTCCTTTTCCCACTGCCTATTGATTTGAGATGTACAAATGAAACATCGCTTGCCTAATGAATACTGTTGTTATGAACCGTAAACACAATCTGTATGTTTTCTGAGGTGTTTATCAATGGTGCGCACATAAAGAAGCTGTAATGGCATTAATACGTTTAGTTCCACTTTGTGTGGAAATAGAAATGGGAAAAAGATGGCTGTCATGTTTAATTTTATCAGTATTCCACAGGCCGATGGAAGGCAATGCGTATGCGATGGGAAACGACTGCAGATGGAAAAGAGTTTAAATTCTCTTTCACACCACCGTGCGACATTTAGTATTTTTAGTATTGTTTTTTTAGTAACATCCACCAGAGCACTTTAGACTCTCTCTTTAGTTCTAGTCTGGCCCCTGCAAAGTTCATGCATATCAGCAAAACGGTCAAAATTGCAGAAGATTATAGTCTTGAGTAAAATGAAATCAAATATAACCTCATTATGGTTAAACCTTTTTCCCCCCAAATGTCCAGTTTTTACACATTGTCATTTTTTTTCCTCCATTTTTCAGTTCAAAATGATAGCCTGTTCTTTTACATCATGATATTGACATTGCTAATGTAAATAGTTTCATGTGACTGATATCTATTATATGATCAGCTGTCAGTCTGGGATGGCATATTGAATTTCTCGGTTTGACTCTCAATGCATGGAGGCAATCATTTGTAAAAGAAAAACTAAATTAAAAATTCTATTTCCAAAAAAAAAAAGAGGCTTTTTGTCATGGGACTGTGGCCAGCTGGTTCACTTCCATTGTAATTTATGAATACACTTATAATCGATACCTGGTATTTGCCAGAACCTTTAAATCTCATGAGAAACTCATTCCTGTTCTGCAGCGTGATATTAATTATTGATCGAACACTAGATCTCTCTCCCAACACTGATTCTGACCTTTTTCCTTCCTGTGCGAAACGGCCGGTCCTGTCCACTGGGCTGCCTCAGCTGCACCGTCCGCTCGACAGCGCGCTGGCCGGCTCACGCTCTCCCACGACGCTCTCTTAACACTCTCCCACGACGCTCTCTTAACGCTCTCCCACGACGCTCTCTTACAACGCTCTCCTGCGACGCTCTCTTACAACGCTCTCCTGCGACGCTCTCTTACAACGCTCTCCCACGACGCTCTCTTTAACGCTCTCCCTCTGCCGCCGGTTCGGCTGCTCGTCCATCCCAGCTGCAGGGATGGTTTTGTTTATAAACAAAGTTACTGCTGCAGATGTGTTAAGTTCTGTAGATAGGGCTTCAATTAGAGGAAGAGATTGAATAAAACTGCAGAAATGCACAGACTGCCACAAACTTGTGTTTCTGCTTCTCTTGAGAGATAGAGCATCGGAGGTTGAAATCACTCAAGCTTTTTATTTCCGTAATGTCTGTATTAGCCTGGGGAATGTCTTCCTGGTCTTTAAGGTGATTCGTAATGTAAGACTCAGCCATAAAAATAGCAAACACTGACAACTCGTTACCGTGGCAATTATGGACCTGGTTATGTTCAGCTCATTTTCATGGATTATTGTAAGGACTGTATGACTGCTGAACAGATACTAATGCGTTAATTGTTGGGGAAGATGTGACAAGTTAAGAAGGCATTTTTGGGGTGCGTTTCTGAGCACACAAGGCGATTGGGGTCCTTGGACAGGAAGTGGGATCGATGTGCGGTTTTGTGTTTGTTTCCCTGTCTAACGTCCCCTGACACGCCTGCAGGAGGGTGCGGGTCGATGCTGCGATTATGGAGGGGGACCAGTGTTCTCCCACAAAACCCTGCGGCTTGCATATTTCACTCACAAGCGCTATAAAACTCCAGCTTTGGCTTGTGGCTGCGGGCCAGAAACATGTCCTGATGCTGCTGAATGGACTCTGTAAACATTTCCAGTCGTCTTTCCAGGACCGCTGAGGGTCAGAGGTCAGTCTCCTCCTGAGCTGGGCCGCAGTGTTAAATCACAGAGCGTGTCTCCTGTAGAAGTCCCGTTGTGTTTTACCTGCCCAGCGCGAGGTGAATCCCTTCCTGCAGTCATCAGCAGCGAGGGGAGGGTTTTCATGCATGTAATCACTTAGCCTTTCCAGCGTCTGAGATGAGCTCATTATTAGTGTGAGTCATTAATTTTGGCTGAAAATAAAATAACAGCAGATGTCTGTTTAATACAGGCCACTTATTTATAAATGCGCATGGCCTGATTCCCTCGTTTCGCTATATGATGACAAAGCGCATTTATACATGTGATGATAAAAGCTTTCACATATTCACTGTAAAATACTGTGGGATTTTATTCCACTTCTGTGGAGCCGGGAAGTAGACCTGAGCGATGGTCGATGATGGGCTTTCCTGAGGTTATTGTGTGTGTGTGTGTGTGTGTGTGTGGAACGTGTTGCTGTTCTGGTGTGAGTGTGTGGGATGTGTTTGTGTGTGTGTGTGTTTATGTGGAACGTGTGTGTGTGTTTGTGTGGAATGTGTGTGTGTGTGTGGAGTGGAGTGTGTAGGGTGTGTTGCTGTTCTGGTGTGAGTGTGTGGAGTGTGTGTGTGTGTGGAGTGTGTGTGTGTGGGGTGTGTTGGTGTTCTGGTGTGAGTGTGTGGAATGTGTGTGTGTGTGTGTGTGTGGAGTGTGTGTATGTGGAATGAAGTGTGTGTGTTGTTGTGTGGAACGTGTGTGTGTGTTTGTGTGTGTGTGAGTGTGTGTGTGTGCGCGTGTGTGTGTGTGTGTGTGGGGTGTGTTGGTGTTCTGGTGTGAGTGTGTGGAATGTGTGTGGAGTGTGTGTATGTGGAATGGAGTGTGTGTGTTGTTGTGTGGAACGTGTGTGCGTGTGTGTGTGTGTGTGTGTGTGTTTGTGTGTGTGTTAGTGTGTGTGTGTGTGTGTGTGTGTGTGTGTGTGTGTGTGTGTGTGTGTGTGTGCGCGTGCGCGTGTGCGTGTGTGTGGGATGTGTTGCTGTTCTGGTTGGTTCTCAAAGTGCAGCAGCTTTGTTCTTTTACTCACAGTTAAAACAGCAGCAGCTGAAGACTGACAGCTGGCTTCACCTTCTGCAGCTCAGCAAACTGACAAGGTCATGTCCGACACGATGATAGGCAAGCGGGATAGTACCTAAAAATCATTTCCACTCCACATATACTGTTGTCTATCTCTCTCTCTCTCTCTCTCGCTTTCTATGGGTGAAAATTGAAGTTTTATTTTCTAGAATTGATACATATTCAACTCTGACACTAATTTATTTTTGTATTGTTGGAACTTTATTGTGTAACATTTGTGGAAGCATTTGCATGAAATTTAACGTGTGGTAATTATTGATACTATTGAGCTGTGGTTGTTCACGATAACTCACCAGCTGATTTAATCAGGATCTTGTAGGACTGTTATGTATGTTACTCTGGATAAGAGCATCTGCTTAATGCCTGCAATGTAATATAATGACTGACTAAGCTAATATGAAAGGCAGGATTTTATGTTGGTGTCACATATATGTCATGTGGAGTAACAAATAACAGCTCGCATCTTGCCTGTGCTCAGGATAGTTTATTATAGATCACATGATCTTAGCACTTGGTTGAAGTTCATGGATCCCGCCCACTCAGTGCTGGCTGTAGCTGATAGGTCAGCAGGCTTCTCACTATCATTCTCATTCTGCATGTCCCACAATGCATTAGCCATCTCTGCCTGCTGTGGTGTCAAAGCAGAAAGTTACTGTGTGCAGATGCACAAAGTGGAGCATTTAGGCTGAGTAATCATGCTCAGGGCCTTCTGGGAAACGGAGGCTGATGGAGCTTTTAATTCGGAGCCTGATTTCCATGTGGCATTTGAGGTCGTTGTCCTGTGGGCCCGTTCTGATGATAAAAACAAAGCGGATGAAAATGAGAGTCTCCCCCCTCGGCAGCCTGGGACACCTCCTCCACCCTCAGACCAGAAATGCATTTCGGCACTTATTCTTTACTTCTGAAACAGGCTGAACGTTAACGATCATTTTGCATATAAATTACCTTTTATTCACATTTGTACTGTATATACTTCATTGATTTTGTTAAAGTTAATTGTCTTAAAGTTTTAAAAAAAGTATGATTAAAAAAAAAAAGTAGTTACCAAAAAATCTTAACTTGGTGGATCTCAATTTGAAATCATGCCTGAACTGGAACTTGTTGAGTTCTAATAGAAATATGGATGTGTGTGTGTGTGTGTGTGTGTGTGTGTGTGCACGTGTGTGTGTGCGTGTGTGTGCGTGTGTCTGTGTGTGTGTGTGTGTGTGTGCGTGTGTGCGTGTGTGTGTGTGTGCATGTGCGTGTGTGTGTGTGTGTCTGTGTGTATGTGTGCGTGTGTGTGTGTGTGCATGTGCGCGTGTACGTGTGTGTGTGTGTCTGTGTGTGTGTGTGCGTGTGTGTGTGCATGTGTGTGACTCCCGTGTTTGATGGCAGGAATGACGCAGTTGCTGGGATTCAGATTTGGGCACGGACCCCATGCCCCACCGGTGGATTTGGTTTAGTCTGCCCTAAAAGGCTGCATGTGCTTTTGGACGGGCGCCATGTCGTTTGAGATGTCAGTCACGCGTCAGTCGTGGGCGGAGTTAAAGACTGTATCAGCGGCTCCCTCTTATTGATGCTTCTGTCTGAGAGCTGAAAAGCGTTAAATTGCTGACGTTTCGGTGATAGAGCGCCTGCTGTCGCACCAGAGACAGAGAGAGGGGGAGCGTGGGGAGGGCCTCACAGTCATACACACACCTCCTTACAGTCACACACACACACACACCTCACAGTCATACACACACCTCCTTACAGTCACACACACACACACCTCCTCTCCTCTTACAGTCACACACACACACACCTCCTTACAGTCACACACACACACACACACACCTCCTTACAGTCACACACACACACACCTCCTCTCCTCTTAGTCATACACACCTCCTCACACACACCTCCTCTCCTCTTACAGTCATACTCACACCTCCTCTCCTCTTAGTCACACACACACACCTCCTCTGCTCTTACAGTCACACACACACACCTCCTCTCCTCTTAGTCATACACACCTCCTCAGCTCTTACAGTCACACACACCTCCTTTGCTCTTGCAGTCGTACACATACCTCCTCTTTGCACCTCCTCTCTGTACCACTGTCAGACTGGAGGGACATTTTGCAGATTGTTTTTGACGAGGAGAAACTGCCTGCTGGTGTTTACGCTCCATTTTCTCTTCTTGTCTGTTTCCACAGCTCAGTGTTTAAAAGCTGGGGGCTGGTCTTTCTTCTTAACAGCCACAGAACAGCCATTCAAAATCTTTCTAAAGTTCTGTCACAACAAGTCCGCCCAACGATCTGCAACAGCACAACAATACCCATAATGCAGTGTTTGGAAGGAAATGAGAGGTTGGCTTCGTGGTGTAGTCGTGCCATTCTTAGAGAAAAAAATATCTTCATTTTGTTGTGTTCAGTTGCACAGAAGGCAGATCTCTTCACAGCACTGGAAATGTTGTCATGCTTAGAGCCAGCCCTCACTTGAATGTCTTTGTGTAGAAGAACAGCCTTGATACACTTCTCAGCCCCGATTTGTGGGTTTTGTTCTGCAGAAATGGGTTGTTTGGGGTTGATAGGGGTGTGTGTTAAAAAGAATGCTGAAATGTGATGGGGCACCACACGTCTCTGCTCTTATTTATGAGTTTGACCCTCGCATTAATGATGAGAGTTAGGCAGCCTCCGTGTGTCCTTGTTCTCTCCCTGGAGGAGGTCTTCTCTCATGTGGCTACTACTCTCTCTCTCTCTCTCTCTCTGGTTTATTAGCAATGCAGGGTTTGGTTGGCACAGTAATAAGGGTGTGTGGGGCAGTAATGAGGGTGTGTGGGGCAGTAATGAGGGTGTGTGGGGCAGTAATGAGGGTGTGTGGGGTAGTAATGAGGGTGTGTGGGGCAGTAATGAGGGTGTGTGGGGCAGTAATGAGGGTGTGTGGGGTAGTAATGGGGGTGTGTGGGGCAGTAATGAGGGTGTGTGGGGCAGTAATGAGGGGGTGTGGGGTAGTAATGGGGGTGTGTGGGGCAGTAATGAGGGTGTGTGGGGCAGTAATGAGGGGGTGTGGGGTAGTAATGGGGGTGTGTGGGGCAGTAATGAGGGTGTGTGGGGTAGTAATGGGGGGCTGTGTGGGGTGGTAATGATGATGTATGAGGCAGTAATGAGGGTGTGTGGGGTAGTAATGTGGGTGTGTGGGGTAGTAATGATAATGTATGGGGTAGTAATGAGGGTGTGTGAGGCAGTAATGAGGGTGTGTGGGGCAGTAATGAGGATGTGTGGGGCAGTACTGAGGATGTGTGGGGCAGTATTGAGGGTGTGTGGGGCAGTAATGGGGGTGTGTGTGGCAGTAATGAGGGTGTGTGGGGCAGTATTGAGGGTGTGTGGGGCAGTAATGGGGGTGTGTGGGGCAGTAATGGGGGTGTGTGTGGCAGTAATGAGGGTGTGTGGGGCAGTATTGAGGGTGTGTGGGGCAGTAATGAGGATGTGTGGGGCAGTACTGAGGATGTGTGGGGCAGTAATGAGGGTGTGTGGGGCAGTATTGAGGGTGTGTGGGGTAGTAATGGGGGTGTGTGGGGCAGTAATGAGGGTGTGTGGGGCAGTAATGAGGGGGTGTGGGGTAGTAATGGGGGTGTGTGGGGCAGTAGTGAGGGTGTGTGGGGTAGTAATGGGGGGCTGTGTGGGGTGGTAATGATGATGTATGAGGCAGTAATGAGGGTGTGTGGGGTAGTAATGTGGGTGTGTGGGGTAGTAATGATAATGTATGGGGTAGTAATGAGGGTGTGTGAGGCAGTAATGAGGGTGTGTGGGGCAGTAATGAGGATGTGTGGGGCAGTACTGAGGATGTGTGGGGCAGTATTGAGGGTGTGTGGGGCAGTAATGGGGGTGTGTGTGGCAGTAATGAGGGTGTGTGGGGCAGTATTGAGGGTGTGTGGGGCAGTAATGAGGATGTGTGGGGCAGTACTGAGGATGTGTGGGGCAGTAATGAGGGTGTGTGGGGCAGTATTGAGGGTGTGTGGGGTAGTAATGTGGGTGTGTGGGGTAGTATTGTGTGTGGATTTGGGGTAGTAATGGGGGTGCGGTTCTTGCTCTCAGGTAGAGACATGGCCTACAGGAAGGTGCACGCTGGCCTGCGGGGGGCGCTGCACTCTCAGGACCTGGAGAGCGATGAGCTGCAGGCCGCTGTGGAGCTGGAGTGGGACATGGAGAAGGAGCTGGAGGAGCCCGGGATGGACAGGTGTGCTCACCTTTACCTTTACCTGTGCATTTACATTTACCTGTGTTAACCTTTACCTGTGCATTTACATTTACCGGTGTGCTCATCTTTACCTTTACATTTACCTGTGTTAACCTTTACCTGTGCATTTACCTGTGTGTTCACCTTTACCTGTGCATTTACCTGTGTTAACCTTTACCTGTGCATTTACATTTACCTGTGTTAACCTTTACCTGTGCATTTACATTTACCTGTGTGCTCACCTTTACCTTTACCTGTGTTCACCTTTACCTTTACCTGTGCATTTACATTTACCTGTATGTTCACCTTTACCTTTACCTGTGCACTTACATTTACCTGTATGTTCACCTTTACCTTTACCTGTGTGTGTACGTGTACATTCACCTGCGCATCTACTTTTAGATGTAGAATTGTAGCGCCCCTTATGGGTTGACTGTGCTGTGTCTGTGCTGTGACTGTGCTGTGACTTGCTCTGCTGTGACTGTGCTGTGACTGTGCTCTGCTGTGACTGTGCTGTGACTGTGCCGTGTCTGTGCTGTGACTGTGCTGTGACTGCGCTGTGACTGTGCTCTGCTGTGACTGTGCCGTGTCTGTGCTGTGACTGCGCTGTTACTGTGCTCTGCTGTGACTGTGCTGTGACTGTGCCGTGTCTGTGCTGGTGCTGCAGGTTCCAGCTGGAGGACGGGGAGCAGCACTCCGTGGGGAACTCGTCCCGGGTGGCGGATTTGGACCTGGAGCCCATCGAGCCCTCCACGTCCCCCCACGGCCGGTTCGAGCGCCTGCAGGAGGACCCGGACTACGTGTCCCACTTCACCCGCCCCCCCCCCGAAGAGCCCGCTCCGGCCCGGCTGCTCGCTCACCTGCTACGTCCTGCTGGGCGTCGCCCTCTTCGTCCTGGGCCTCCTCATTGGCCGCTTCGCCCACAGACCCGCCCCCCCGACGCCAGCCCCGCCCCCGGACACCGACCTCTTCCAAAAGATCGTGCAGGACATCAGTGCGGAGAAGATCAGGGCCACAGTGAGGTAGGCGGGCTGTCAGAGTCCATCAGGGCCTCTGGCTGTGTGTCCTCTGATCGACCTTGTGTTAAAGCCTGCTTTTCCAGCTCGCTCTCGACCTTACCTGACTCTTTACCTGTACCGCTGTTCTGGCCACTGTTCATTATCTTTGTGAGTTTTTTTTTGATGGAAAGTGCATTTCTGCAAAGGACCTTTTAAAAGCATAATTCTCATCTGCAGACAGTAAAAATAAGGTTTTTCATATTTTTGGGTGAATTTTGCTTCAAAGCCATGAGCCAGTGTGTCCCATTGCTGTAGTGACCTGGCTATGGAGTCAGGTAGTGACTCATTCAGTTCCACTTCACTTATATCACTTCAGGTCTGTTAGTTTAAAAAAGGATATTTCGTTATTATTTTATTACTATTTCTTGTTATTATCCATTTCTGAATTGACTGAATTGAAATGAATCGAATGCAGACCCCCCCTTGCCCAGACTCTGATGGACTCGTTGGGAAATGCCTGCACTGATAAACTGGCGATATACGACACAAGCCTGGAGGATAAGGTAAATGCTGAAACGAAATGGTACAAAACAGCAGATTGTGCCGTTTATTCTGTGGAGATTTCCTTCTGAAATGAAGCATTCTGAAGCTGTAGTTGGTCTTTCCCACTCCACTTACGTGTAATCAACAGGGAGTTCATTCCCAGCAATTTTTGGACAAATAATGTGGTGATTTTACTCTCGAGAATCAAGCATCGCTTTTTTCAGTGGGTGGATAAGACCACATGTAAAAAAGCAATGTTAGCAAACAGAGGGAACAGAAGTAGATTTTCCCCCCCAAAAAATGGGCCCCCACTCTTGGTATTGGTGTTACATGCAATGGGCAGAAGCCTTAAGCAGGCTGGTATTGTCCCTGTGTGCCCCACACCATGGACAGAGCGTGTATGTGCGTCAGAAAGGCAGCTTCATTTCCACTGCGCTCACACCACTGTTCTCGACTGTTCTCCAAGCGGCCTTTGGACTGTTCTCGACTGTTCTCTGAGTGACCTTTAGGCTGTTCTCGACTGTTTTCCGAGCGACCTTTAGGCTGCTCTCGACTATTCTCTGAGCGACCTTTAGGCTGTTCTCGACTGTTCTTTGAGCGACCTTTAGGCTGCTCTCGACTATTCTCTGAGCGACCTTGAGACTGTTCTCGACTGTTCTCTGAGCGACCTTTAGGCTGCTCTCGACTGTTCTCTGAGTGACCTTTAGGCTGCTCTCGACTGTTCTCTGAGCGACCTTTAGGCTGTTCTTGACTGTTCCCCAAGCGACCTTTAGGCTGTTCTCGACTATTCTCTGAGTGACCTTTGTGTGGTCCTCTCATATTTATTATTTATTTGCTCCAGTTTATTTATGTTTTTGGCCAGCAGCCCTGAGTCTGGTGCTCGTGTTCTTGCTCACATGTTAAACTGTAAAGGGGAGCAGAAAGTGGGGGAGTCTCCAGCTTTTTCATGGTGAATCGTCTCTGTTCTCATCTCTTCCGGTTCTGCATTCTGTGGCTTTTGGAAGCGAGCGGATACTCACGCAGATAATTATATTCTTCAGTTCGGCTTCACAGAGGAAACCCTGGAATGGTGCCTGCAGGACTGCACTCTTACAGGGCAGGATGTGTGGGGGCTATTAAAGGGCATTAGACGGGGGGAGTATTGTTCATAAATGAAAATGGCTTCCTCAGAGGGAAATCTCGCCACGTCCCGCCCCCGACTGCGGCGGCCTGGACAGGAAATTGAAATCTCCCGTCTCTCGTCGCCTAATTGGCTGAAGAGAAAGCCTATTGAAACGATTAAATCCCGCTTTGCGGCCTGAAAGTTGCATTTGATTCGGCCTCTTCCTCTTTTTTATTTCCACGTCGTCTCCATTTCAGCTTTATTTCCCCGTGTCTGTCCCCCCATGCCCCCCGCCCCCCCCCCGCCGGGATATCGACCCGCTCTGCAGTCACAAATCCTGCAGCCCAATATCCTGTTCTCTTTGCATGTTATGCAGCCTCCTTTAAATCCCCATTCAGAGGGGTTGTGTGAGGACATATGGGGGTGGGGGGGGCGGGGGGGGTAATCGCTGCCCTGCCTTGCTGGCAGTATTTTAAGAGGCGCCTCACTGTGGAGAAGGGCGTCCCAAACTCAGTCCTGTGCACGCCTGTATGAGCTGTTTTTTGAGCTGTGATTGGTTAAGTGGTGTCCATTCGGCAGAACTGATTGGTTGACTGATTGATTGCTTTATTGATTGATTGGTTTGTTGATTGGTAGACAAAATAGAGGTAGAGTGAAGCACTCTAGAAGTGCCACCTGTTATAATTTAACAAAATGAATTCAGATCAGAAATAAGAAACATGAATGTCTTCCTCTTTCCATGCAAAATAAAAGCAGATCATTGAAAGAATGGATATAAAAGGAGAAGAGAGAGAGGCTTTTGCAAAAGGCTTTTGTAGTACAGTTTTGGTGCGGACAGCTTTCCGGTTGCTTTTCCATGTTACGCTTTCTAAATTTCATGCAAATGATCTGATTTTTAATGTACTTCATCTGGCTACAATGCATCTGAAAGCATCTTATTCTTTCATTTGTCTTTGGAACGCTGTTAAATTGATCATTGTCAGGCTTTTATCTTCTTTTATCAGCAGATTGCTTACATTTCCTTGGTTGTCCTTGTTCTGAATCCACGATGAATCCATTATTCTGTCTCGAGTGTACTGCTATGTAGCTGCGTTTGATTTCTTTTTTCTTTTTGGCTCATCACTTTGTTTATTTCTTGGATTTTTTTCCTCTTTTTTTTTGTTCTCATTTACACTTCAAAAAATGTGCAGGGGTGAAAAAAGATTTCCGGCTAAATTAGATTAGCCTAAATTCCCTGGAAGAATTACATTCCCCCCCCCCCCCCCCCCCCCCCCCCTTCCGCTCTCCTCCGATGCTATCCCTTATCGCTGTTGGACACGTTCTACTAATTAAACTCCGTAATTGATACGGTCGGATACTTTCTTCTTTCTTTCTTCATTCTTTGGGAATTTAAATAAATAATCTCAAGGTCAGAGAGTGGGGCTCGTGTAAAAAGGGAATCTCATTTACGGGACACCCACACCTGGAACAGACGCGAGTGCTGTGTGCGTTGGGCTGCGTGGCCAAGGTGAGGAAAGCGGTGTGTAATGGGAGGAGAGGTGTGTGTAATGGGAGGAGAGGTGTGTGTAATGTGTGGAGAGGTGTGTGTAGCGTGTCCATGCGCATGCCTTAATGAACCTGCTAGCTCTCTCAGCCTCCTCTCTTAGGCCTCCTCTCTCGGCCTCCTCTAATAGACCTCCTCTCTCAGACCTCCTCTCTCGGCCTCCTCTAATAGCCCTCCTCTCTCAGGCCTGTGCAGCCTGAGGCTGTGGACCCAGAGATCAGCTCCTCCGGCCTGTTTGAGTTTGAGGCCCGTCTGTGTTTGTGAAGGAGAGCGCATGCGGAAGGTGAGGTGGCTGCTGGGTAGTGGTGCGTTTCACTCCACTCGGTCTGAGAGTCACAAGTGCCAATTTCTTCTCCTGTGATCGACGCCCCTCAGATGCTGCATGTACTAATTATGAAAATAACTGAGCAAATTATGAAATCCAATCATAAATACCAGTTATGACTTCCTCTTGCTTTGTAATGAGGAGGTGTATTTATGTACGGCTGTATACTCATAACGATTTTTGCAATCGTGTTATGGATATTTCATTATGTTTCACTGACAGAGCGGAGTTTTCTGAGCTGTGTACTAGGCACCCAACAAACCAAAAAGTCTTGTTTGTTTCATTTCAGAATGAAGTTTTTGTGATACCTTGACGCCTGTGTCTCAGGCATTTTGAGATGTCCGGGGTTTTTAAACGAGTCGTTTACTGCGGTGGATCGGGTGAATAAGCGGGCCCTGGGACGGCTGTGGAGCGGAGCTCAGAAATCTGTCCCACCCAAGCAGGGCTGCTCATACAGGCTAACGCTAATGAGGGTAAATAATGGGGACCAGCCAAGATGAGGCGTGGCACAGGAACGCAGAGCCATTCATCAGAGAGGAGCGTGCAGAGGGAGGAGCAGGGAGAGGAGAGGAGGAGAGGAGAGAGGAGATCAAAGAGGAGCAGGGAGAGGAGCGCGGAGAGGAGGAGAGGAGCAGGGAGAGGTGCGCAGAGAGGAGGAGAGGAGCAGGGAGAGGTGCGCGGAGAGGAGGAGAGGAGCAGAGACAGGAGTGGCGTGACTTAGGCACCACGATCTTGGCAGAAAAACGTCCTTGATGAAATACAAATGAACAAAAACCCATAACTGACCCCTCACACCCTCCACCCCACCGCAATTTACTGCATGTCACAATGACATCATCATTCACTGCCTGTATCGCAATGACATCATCATTCACTGCCTGTATCGCAATGATATCATCATTCACTGCGTGTACTGCAGTGACATCATCATTCACTGCGTGAACTGCAGTGGCATCATCATTTCCCCACAGTTGCAGTTTCTTGAGAAGGAAGCCGGCTGTGCTGCTTAGCTCGCCCCTCTTATGGTGTAACACAGTGGTGCCAGGGCGTCCTCATCAGGAATAACCTCCAACCACCATGAGGGGGCGCCCAACCGGAGTCTGTGTCTCTGGAGGAAGCAGGTCTTCTCTGATAGGACTGTTCCCATAAAAGCATGAATCCTGTCAGCATTTTTATAAAGATTCTTAGAATCGCTGATGATAAACCGATTGGCACTGCATCTCTAATTTCATATAAAAGAAAAAGCGTTGTCTTCCTTTTATATCAAATTCACTTTTGCACGATTGTGACGGCGGTTGAAAATTGGAAATGAAAATCTAATTGAATGAAGCGGAGTTTAGTCATTAACGAGGTGACAGTGCCGGGGGAATTAAAGTCTCTCATTGCTGGAACACGTCAGAGTTGAGGCGTGTGTGATTGACACCAGACGTGCGCTCACTGGATGAATCTAAATGTGAACCGTCTGAAGGAAGAGTGGCAGCCAGATTAATTGAAATTAGCATGCTAATGAGAGGGAAATGTGCCCCCCGTTTTTGTCTCTTGGTTGAATTTGCTGACTGCGATTTTGATTTTGCGTAATCATTCACTGAAACAATTTCATTTAATGCTTGATTCAATTTCATGCGATGCCGCGATCGTCCTGGCTATTTGTCAGTTGCAATTTCATTACGCTGACAATTACTTTATTTATCTGTTATCGCCAATTTAATTTTAATGCGATAAAGCATTTATTAATTTTCCGATTTTGATTGTTTCATTTCTGTGGTTTGTTGCTGTTATCCCCGTGACCTGTTTGTGAGGATCCGGGGGGTGTCTGGGGCTGAATAAGACTATAATATGAGCCCCCAAATAATACTGTAATATGACCCCCCCCCCCCCCCCCCACAGGCCCCGAGGCCCTGCAGTAGCTCAGACGCTGTTGTGCTTGTGCGGAGCAGGAGAGCGCTTTCCTGGTAACAGGCTTAATGGCATCGCCGGTATTCATGGGAAAATGTGGAAATATTTATTTCTTCTCCTTCCATTGGACGTGTTTGGAAAACCATACGTGCTGCAGTATGAATGACAGCATCGCCAAATACCCTGAATAAATAGAGCTGAATATTGTCATGGGAATTTTCTGTCAGGTTTTGAGAAATGTAACAGCTGTAGACGTTCCATATGTAACCTCCATGGGAATATAATAATGAAGGGAGTGGGTGACAAGCTGAGCCATTGCAGAGACGGACTGAAGCTATTGTGCTGTGACAGTTATATTAATAAAAATGGCCGTGGGTGAGGTGGAAAGGAAGAAAAGGCTTGTGTGTGTAATAAAATGGAACATCTGCATTCATGCGCTCATTTCGCTCCAGATATCCAACATCAGACATAGTAGCTTTAGAGCTGTATTGTGAGCGTGTGCATATGTGTGGGTGCGTGAGCTTGGGTTTTCACACGTTAGCCATTGATATGCGTGCTTGTGTGTCTGTGTATTGGCCATATAGCTGTGCGTGCATGTATATTTGTCTGTGTGTGTGTGTGTGTGTGTGTGTGTGAGAGAGAGAGAGTGAGAGAGAGTGTGTGTGCATGTGTGTGAGCATATGAGAGTGTGTGTGTGTTTGCATGTGTGTGTGTGTGTGTCTCTGTATGGGTGTTTGTGTGTGTGTGCGTGCGTGCATGTGTGTGTGTGTGTGTGCGCATGTGTGTGTGTGTGTGTGTGTGTGTGTGCATGTGTGAGAGTGAATGAGAGTGTGTGTGTGTTTGCATGTGTGTGTGTGTGTGTGTGTGTGTGTGAGAGAGAGAAAGTGTGTATGTATGTATGTGTCCTCAGTAGTGCTGTTGTAATGCAGGGCTCCACTGGACCATGAGGCCGTTAGGGTGCTAGCTCAGCCCTGCAGCCCTGCGTTAGGGCCTGCAGCGTGAGGACCTGCCTGCAGTCGATGGGGGAGGAGTGCCATTGATATTCTGTGAGCAGGAATCAATATTAATAACTGTGTGTTACAATGCCGTCTAATAAGCAGGAGAACACTCACAGCCTGCTCCGCTTGTGCCGCGGTCTGAAGGGAGGGGCTTATCATGCCTAAAGAGAGCTGAAATTAAAATGGACAGATCGACTCCGCAGCCTATGATCGTCAGTGCACTCTGACCCGAGCGGCCTGGATTTATTAAGGATTTATTACGCGCTGACACGATGATGAACGCGCCTCTGCAGCAGATCTATCGCTTTGCTCAGGCGGTTCTGTGTTCAGTAGGGCTCTGCTCAGGCGGTTCTGTGCTCAGGCGGTTCTGTGTTCAGGAGGGCTCTGCTCAGGCGGTTCTGTGTTCAGGCGGTTCTGTGTTCAGGAGGGCTCTGCTCAGGCGGTTCTGTGTTCAGGAGGGCTCTGCTCAGGCGGTTCTGTGTTCAGGAGGGCTCTGCTCAGGTGGTTCTGTGTTCAGTAGGGCTCTGCTCAGGCGGTTCTGTGTTCAGGAGGGCTCTGCTCAGGCGGTTCTGTGTTCAGGCGGTTCTGTGTTCAGGAGGGCTCTGCTCAGGCGGTTCTGTGTTCAGGAGGGCTCTGCTCAGGCGGTTCTGTGTTCAGTAGGGCTCTGCTCAGGCGGTTCTGTGTTCAGTAGGGCTCTGCTCAGGCGGTTCTGTGTTCAGGAGGGCTCTGCTCAGGTGGTTCTGTGTTCAGGAGGGCTCTGCTCAGGCGGTTCTGTGTTCAGTAGGGCTCTGCTCAGGCGGTTCTGTGCTCAGTAGGGCTCTGCTCAGGAGGTTCTGTGCTCAGTAGGGCTCTGCTCAGGCGGTTCTGTGTTCAGGAGGGCTCTGCTCAGGCGGTTCTGTGTTCAGTAGGGCTCTGCTGAGGCGGTTCTGTGTTCAGGTGGTTCTGTGCTCAGTAGGGCTCTGCTCAGGCGGTTCTGTGTTCAGGTGGTTCTGTGCTCAGTAGGGCTCTGATACTGTGGTAAGCCAGTGGCAGAGCACATTCGGTCAGACAACATGACCATTTTATTTTATCAGTCATTTGAGAAATGTGAAGAGCTTCCACGTATACTGGGGGCATAAATTCGCTTTTAAAGATTTAATAAAATAAAGTCCGCACTTACAATATTTTTGTTATTTTTGTAAATCGAAATATTTCATTTAAAAAAAACAACCAAAAGACACATTCAGGCTGAAAGTCTCTGACACATTGTCTTCACATTTGAACATTACAGCCAAAGAAGAGTCAAATTAAAGCATGCTCCAGAGTGTCTGCAGTTAATCTGGTTTTTTCCTGAGAGCAAACGCATTAGCATCCCCAGTTTAGCCCACTCCTTCTGCCTTCTGCGTGTGCTGGACACCGGCCTGCTCAGAGTGATCCACTGTGTTCTGAACTCCCCCAAGCTGCTTGTGATGTGCTACAGCCTGGCCGAGTTCATCGATTGAGGTTATTTGATAAATTAAAATGCGATACACAGAAATGCATGTGGTACTTAATCTACCAGGATGCTGTGAAAAAGTCACATGACTTATTTCCACTGCGGTCCTGAAGACTAAGGCTGGGAGGCACTGAGGATAAGCATGTAGCATGAAAGCTACTCATTACGCATTGCTGCTGCTCTTCACCCAGAATGCACTGCTGTCACATCTCAGACCAATCCTCAAGGAGACAAGGATCAGGTAAATTCCCTCCAGTAGGTAAAACTGCTCCTGCAGGTAAACCCCCCCCAGCCAGTAACCCCCCCCCCCCCCCCCAGCAGGTAAACCCCCCCCCCAGTTGAGGTTGGAGGGATGTGCCATCCAGGCTTCTGTGCTTGAAGCTCTTCACTCATTTCAATCCTGACTTCCCTGAGTGTGAGACTCCGAGTGGCAGTTTTATAAAAGTAATTAAATTTGGAGGAGAGCTTCCTGTGCTGGTGTGCGCCGTGACGGGGGCGGGCAGCCACCCTCCCATGACCCCCCACCCCCCATCCACCCAACCCTGCCCCCCCACCCCCTCACCCCCCCACCCCAACACCCATCTAACCCGCACCCTCAGCCCCCAGCTCTTAAACACACCTGAAGCCCACACCGTCTCTGTCGGAGTTATCTTCCTCATTACTCTCTCAAAGGGGAGCCTCCCCTTAATCCGGTGGGTTTGTCTCATCCCGGGCATCGCCTCGCGGATGGATAACGTTCAGACTCTCGTGTCGAAACTGCGTCTGATTTACACGTTCAGCATCTGGACTGCTGGGCGGCTCACGCCCGGCCCGCCTGGTCAGACCGGAGCTGGTTTCAATTGGGAGTGTTTGGCGGTGTCTGAAAGATGCGCGGTGTGTGTGGCGGTGTGTTTGGCGGTGTCTGAAAGGTGCGCGGTGTGTGTGGCGGTGTCTGAAAGATGCGCGGTGTGTTTGGCGGTGTCTGAAAGATGCGCGGTGTGTTTGGCGGTGTCTGAAAGATGCGCGGTGCGTTTAGTGTGATGGAGCTCACAGCAGGGTTCCCTCACGCAGATTATCTATTATTTATTTTTTATGAAAAAGACATGTATGTATTCTTTATTCTGTCCCTGGTAGAGCGGTGGGGAAAACAGGAAAGCATCCGGAGGAATCAGACGGGCTGTCAGCGTCCGCCATCTTTACGCATCGTAGGATAATAGAGATGTCACTAAAGATAACAGCAGCACTGGCTGCTTCCTTCCACTTGACATTAAATTAGCGAAGGTTTGCTGCTTTTTCCTGAGTAATATAGACATGACATCGCATAACTATCAACAAAAATCTTCGCATTTGAGGATAAGATGATAAACGTAGCTGTCCAACTGTAAGCATGTTTGCTTCCAGTCGTGGAGTTGGATTTTCATGACAGCAGAGAAATATTTTCTTGGAAGTTAGTGTGTCTGTGTTTCATAAGAGACGGATCTTTTATACAGCTTAAGGGGTTGAGGTTTGCAGAAAGGTTCTGTCAGAGCTTGTTAATTTGCAGTCTTCAGCATGTTTGTCACCGTAAGACAAAGATAAAAAACGGTGCTGCAAAAATAAAAAAGTGAGGAAAATCTCAATTAGGACAAGACAAAAAAGCTAATTGGTTTCATTTCTGAAACTCCTCCGTTGTCAGAGTACAGTGTGATCAAAATCATTAATCACTTCACCAAGCCTTTTATAAATAGTAGGGATTAATTATAGCACTGGTCTTAATCAGTCAGAAATTTATATATATGCACATTTCTAGAAACAACTCTAGACCTTTTGTTAGTTTTTTTTGTTCATGAACTTATGATACAACAACACACAGCTGGGTACCTTATTGTCCAATTACTTTTGGGGGGGGAGGCAGTGTATAAAAAAGGATGCAATTCCTACATGGTTCACCCTATGTTAGATGTAAATACCCTCAAGTTAAAGCTGACAGTCTGCACTTTAACCTCATATTCATTGCTTCATTTCAAACAGCTCCCCATGGAGATCACAGGGAAGGGTCTTGCACTGGAAGGGCCGCTGTGATTTGCCTAATAACCACAGTGCCATTGCAGCCATGGCAGCCACAGGTTGTTCCTCTACTCTTACAGCCAAAGCATTCCAATTGGATGACGGGTAAATTAAGGGCGTGGCCCAGTGCAAGACTGTGGCAACGGTTGTTCTGTACTGTAATGTAACCCTGTACACCCCTGTGACCAACCAGATCCTTCCTCTTGTAGGTGAGGAGAAGAAAGGGCGGAAGGAAGAGCTGAGTATCTGGTTAGCGTAAGGATGTAGCTCCGTTTGGCTGGGGAAGGAAGGGTGGTGTTTTTACTGTTTCCGTGTTGAACGAGTCAAAGAGGGAGTTTAGCAGAGTTTAGCTCTTCCTCTCCAATGTGATGCTCTCTAGCACAAAGCTGCATAATAAACGGTCTTCCTGTGAAGACGCTCTGTCTCCTGGTTCACCTCCAGACAATCGGACATTGATCCACTGTGAAACGGATTAAGCATGGTCGCTCCAGCACTAAGCATCAGAATAATAAACCTTGTGCTAATGAAATCAGGCGGTAGAAAGTATTTACTCTCATCGAAAGTGGTGAGATTTTTGTGTTGTAGTTGTTTTTTGTTTGTTTGTTTCTGTTATTTTTGTTGCAGCACATGTTTTGGATTAAGCCACCGGACCAAAGCGCTCTTTTATTCATCTGTTTTATAATAGGATCTGCCAGTACACACTCGAAACTATTATTATTATTATTTTGTGTGTGTGAGCGCATCGATGTTGTGGTGTTAGCCGCTGGCTAATGGAATTTATTCCACGTTACAGAAGTGCCTTCTGGAGCCGGCCTCCCAGCTGACATGCGGAATCCCGTCGGTTTGTCTCTGATGTGTGCGTGATATCCACGCTTCCACGCTGCTTACACCAGTCCTTTCCCATCATGCTTTGAGGAGTCCTGTAATACAGGTTTCCGCCGGTTTCTCAGAGCCCCGTTTGGCCCACCGACGGCCGCGACGCCTCTGCAGAGTTATTCTGCGCGTGGGGAGACACGTCCGTTCCTCTGCCGTCTGGGATTTGAGGATTATTCTTTTCAGATTCAGCCCGAGCGCTTCTTACCCCTGTGGTTTCCACGCCCACTCATATTGCATTGACTGAAATGTTACTTTCCAGGAAATAGAAGCAGACAAATATGAAAAAATGCTTCGTGCTCACAATCTTACGCAGTTAAATTTACACAAAACGGTCATCCCCATAGAATTCCTGCATTTATCCATAAGAATGTGTGATAGCATTTTTGTTAGAGACTGAAATATATCACTTTTGAGAATATTATTTTTCATAGCTTGTGTAATGTCGTCCTTCACAGAAGGCATGCAGTATATGCTTCAGAAAAACATAATTTTAGGTGAAATGTGGCAATATTCTGACATCTGAATGAGATTGAATTCAACTGCATTACTTATTATGCAGTTATATTATATATTGCATTATTATTACACAATGCATTTAGTTACTGTGTCCATATGAAGTGTTGGAGCCGCCAGGTTATGCTCTGTCCACAAAGACGTCTCAAGCTCTTTATTTGTGCGAGGGATATGTAGTTATGTGGTATTTTGAAACATTTTAGAATATGTTACCTTTATTAAGCATTAATAACTGTATTATAAGACAACAAACGTCATTGCTGATGTATGAATATGATATTAAACAGGCCTGGGTTTCCACAGTATAATTTCTCTCAGGGTTACAGACAGTAGTGTATCGCTATGTTATTCTATTGTAAACCTGAAAATTTAATATTTGATATTTATTACTGTTCATTGACTCTCAATAAAGCATTTATTAATGGTGAATAATGGAATTATATATATAGAAACATCTGGCCAACACAAAATTATAAGGCAACTGGCTTCCCAGCTTTTTAAAGTTTTTAAACTTTCAGGTACAGGCATTCACCTAACTCAAAGGTTTGAGCAAAATCAAAAGAGAAGAAGAACTTTTGATTTTAATCAGGAGTTTGCTGAACTTCTGTACCCAAAAGTTGAATTTTCTTTAAAAAAAAAAATCTGAAGTCAGTTGCCTTATAATTATAAGTTGGCCTGACTTTCAGTTTTTTAAACTAGTCAGTGCAGAGATAAGAGTTTTGCAGCAAGACTTAAATGCACAATATTGGAGTGTGCCAGTTATACTAAAATGTGCGGTATTGGAGTGTAGTAGTACTGAAATGCACAGTATTGGAGTGTTGCAGTACTGAAATGCTTGATATTGGAGTGTTGTAGTAATACTGAAATGTGCATATTGGAGTGTTGCAGTAATACTGAAATGCACAGTATTGGAGTGTTGCAGTACTGAAATGCATGGTATTGGAGTGTTGCAGTAATACTGAAATGTTCTGTATTGGAGTGTTGCAGTACTGAAATGCATGGTATTGGAGTGTTGCAGTACTGAAGTGCATGGTATTGGAGTGTTGCAATAGTACTGAAATGCATGGTAATGGAGTGTTGCAGTAATACTGAAATTCATGGTATTGGAGTGTTGCAGTAGTACTGAAATGCGATGTATTGGAGTTTTGCAGTCATATGGTTCCTCGGTCCACACCACACAGGCTGTATCTCTGACAGGCAGTGCCGTACAGACCTCCCCAGAGCTTCCATCAAACATGACAAGACAGACAGGCATCAGGGGAAGGTCATGGCCCAGCCAAAACTATGGGTCCTGTAACTGACAGGTCTGAGGAGTTAAAAAAAAAAAAAAAAAAAGAGCTCCATGTGTCCGACTGACTTGGCGAACGTGGTGATTTTTCCAATGGTCAGAATTTTTTTCACCGTGTGTCATGAGGGGAGAAAACGTTTTGTTTTCCGTAAATAAAAACATATTTGATGCTCCAGCGCTTTATGTAATGGTGTTAATAGTGAATAGTTTTAATGGTGTTAATAGTGAATAGTGTTAAGTGTTAACAGTGGTGTATTCTCTTTCACAGTGACCTGCAGGCCTGTGTCAGAATCAAGCATACCTGCGTCTTTCTCCTCTTTCTGTTATAGCCAGGCCATTAGGCCCTCCAGAACTCAGCAACAGCCTAAAACTCACCGAGGTTGTGCTCCCCCCAGTCCCCGTTTATTGATCTTATCCTGTGTCCCCCCCCCCCCCCCCATGCTCCAGGGGAGGGGGGAGTACAGTGGTCCTGGCTAATTGCCCACTCTGCGGTATCCCAGCAGCCTCTGGGGCTGTGTGTGGATTATTGGGCTGCGTCGGGGGCCATTAGCTTCACTGCAGCTCTGATCAAACTCTGTGGGACCCCAGCCAGTCTAGACACCGGAGGTCAAAGGTCACCCACAATGCATCCACCAGAGAGGGAGACCTGTTATTGAAGGGTGTGTGTGTGTGTCTGTGTGTGAGAATGCAATGCAGTGTGTGTGTGTGTCTGTGTGTGCACACGTGGGTGTGCAGTCTTTAACCAGAGCAGCGTGTGTGTGTGTGTGTGCGTGCGTGCGCAGTCTTTAAACAGAGCAGTGTGTGTGTGTGTGTGTGTGTGTGTGTGTGTGCGCGTGTGCAGTCTTTAAACAGAGCAGTGTGTGTGTGTGTGTGTGTGTGTGTGTGTGAGTGCGATGCTGTGTGTGTGTGTGCAGTCTTTAAACAGAGCAGTGTGTGTGTGTGTGTGTGTGTGTGCACACGTGGGTGTGCAGTCTTTAACCAGAGCAGTGTGTGTGCGTGTGTGCGTGTGTGTGCGTGCGTGTGTGTGCGTGCGTGTGTGTGTGTGTGTGTGTGAGGGAGAGAGTGCGATGCTGTGTGTGTGTGTGTGCAGTCTTTAAACAGAGCAGTGTGCGTGTGTGCGTGTGTGTGCGTGCGTGTGTGTGCATGTGTGCGCGCGTGTGCAGTCTTTAAACAGAGCAGTGCTTGTGTCTCCAGTTGAGAGTGAGCGCGGGTTCCATCGCAGCAGAGAGATGTCGCAGCGGTCCCTGTGGTGCTGTGCTGGTGCTGCTGCTCTGACGCGCTCTCTGGTTTGATGGAGAAGCTGCTGGAATCGCGGTGCGTCTGAGCAGCGCTCCAGTCCCCCACCGAGCCGTCCCCCGCTGACAAAAACAGGCCTCCATCACAGGGACTGCAAATTAAAACAGACCTCCATCACAGGGACTGCAGACTAAAACAGGCCTCCATCACAGGGACTGCAGATTAAAACAGGCCTCCATCACAGGGACTGCAGACTAAAACAGGCCTCCATCACAGGGACTGCAGATTAAAACAGGCCTCCATCACAGGGACTGCAGACTAAAACAGGCCTCCATCACAGGGACTGCAGACTAAAACAGGCCTCCATCACAGGGACTGCAGATTAAAACAGGCCTCCATCACAGGGACTGCAGATTAAAACAGGCCTCCTCATAGGGACTGCAGATTAACAGGCCTCCATCACAGGGACTGCAGACTAAAACAGGCCTCCATCACAGGAACTGCAGATTAACAGGCCTCCATCACAGGAACTGCAGATTAAAACAGGCCTCCATCACAGGGACTGCAGATTAACAGGCCTCCATCACAGGGACTGCAGACTAAAACAGGCCTCCATCACAGGGACTGCAGATTAACAGGCCTCCATCACAGGGACTGCAGACTAAAACAGGCCTCCATCACAGGGACTGCAGATTAACAGGCCTCCATCACAGGGACTGCAGACTAAAACAGGCCTCCATCACAGGGACTGCAGACTAAAACAGGCCTCCATCACAGGGACTGCAGATTAACAGGCCTCCATCACAGGGACTGCAGATTAAAACAGGCCTCCTCATAGGGACTGCAGATTAACAGGCCTCCATCACAGGGACTGCAGATTAACAGGCCTCCATCACAGGGACTGCAGACTAAAACAGGCCTCCATCACAGGGACTGCAGACTAAAACAGGCCTCCATCACAGGGACTGCAGACTAAAACAGGCCTCCATCACAGGAACTGCAGACTAAAACAGGCCTCCATCACAGGGACTGCAGATTAACAGGCCTCCATCACAGGGACTGCAGATTAAAACAGGCCTCCATCACAGGGACTGCAGACTAAAACAGGCCTCCATCACAGGGACTGCCGATTAACAGGCCTCCATCACAGGGACTGCAGATTAACAGGCCTCCATCACAGGGACTGCAGATTAAAACAGGCCTCCATCACAAGAACTGCAGACTAAAACAGGCCTCCATCACAGGGACTGCAGATTAACAGGCCTCCATCACAGGGACTGCAGATTAAAACAGGCCTCCATCACAGGAACTGCAGACTAAAACAGGCCTCCATCACAGGGACTGCAGACTAAAACAGGCCTCCATCACAGGGACTGCAGACTAAAACAGGCCTCCATCACAGGAACTGCAGACTAAAACAGGCCTCCATCACAGGGACTGCAGACTAGAACAGGCCTCCATCACAGGGACTGCAGATTAAAACAGGACTCCATCACAGGGACTGCAGACTAAAACAGGCCTCCATCACAGGAACTGCAGACTAAAACCGGCCTCCATCACAGGGATTGCAGATTAACAGGCCTCCATCACAGGGACTGCAGATTAAAACAGGCCTCCATCACAGGGACTGCAGACTAAAACAGGCCTCCATCACAGGGACTGCAGACTAAAACAGGCCTCCATCACAGGGACTGCAGATTAACAGGCCTCCATCGCAGGAACTGCAGACTAAAACAGGCTTCCATCACAGGGACTGCAGACTAAAACAGGCCTCCATCGCAGGAACTGCAGACTAAAACAGGCCTCCATCACAGGGACTGCAGATTAACACAGGCCTCCATCACAGGAACTGCAGACTAAAACAGGCCTCCATCACAGGCGGCATTTCCTGCCGTGGCTCCACGGTTGCGTGATGCTCTGCAGTATGTCTGCTGAACAAACACGGCGTACCGCGTGTGGCATGTTCCTGTCGCATGTTGGTTGGGTGAAGTTGGAGAGAGAGCTCTCGACGCGGTTGGGTGAAGTTGGAGAGAGATCTCTCGACGCGGTCGGGTGAAGTTGGAGAGAGATCTCGACGCGGTCGGGTGAAGTTGGAGAGAGAGCTCTCGACGCGCTGACCGAGCGGAGGGTGAGATTTCCCTTCACTCCGCCGAGCGTCATGTTGCTTAAAGAGGAGGTTTGTTTACCACGCAGCCGGGAGGCATTCGTTTCCCCCGCTGCACGCTGACGAGGGGTGAAGCGCTTAGCCTGGTGACCTGTCCAATCAAACCCACTGCGCAAACGGCACAGCCCACTGTGAGTTAACCCCACGCCATCACAGAGAGGAAGAGTCAAAGATACATTCACTCTGGCATGAAGAGCATCGGCCAATGGCTGCCCTGTTTTCCACCGGGGCACCAATGACAGCCCTTACTGTGAGGAAGCTCAGCGAGGCGTGTACTGAGAAGATTAACCTTCACTTTATTCCAATCATTAATGTTAATGGGATTTATGGGTATAAAAACACGCAGTGAAGAGGACCATCCACACTCAAGGCCCTTCAACTGACCAGTTGTCTAAAAAGTCTGAAATCAGATTTGTTGTAATTATGTGATCCCAGAAGATGAGTTGTTTTTGTCCTTCACAGCACTCTGCTTATGATAAGACATGGACAGGTTTATGGACAGGCATCTGTTGTCTTAAAAAGTACGTCTCTGCTAATAAAGACCCATTCAGGATTGTGGGGTTTTATTCAGGTTTGTGAGAGCCCCTGTGGATGCTCTCACACGTGCAGCAGGTGAATGTTCTCTGTTCTGTTCCCTCTCAACCTCCCCGTTGCTATAAGCTGTGTGCGGTGTTAGACAGAGCTGTATCATTATTTGGCCTGTTTATACCCGCTCATAATTGGGAGTGATATGTATTGCGGATGAATATAAAAATAAATGAGGCATTAACATTGTTCCATAAACACCTCATTCACACTACATTCTCACACAATCACAGGTTTGGAAGGAACACAAGCTGCTTCTGACACTGATGTCTTGATTACAGCTATCTTCAGCAGCGATTACAGCCTCTGTCTCTCAGAGAAACTATTTAATTACCAAGCTACACATCTGAGTGCATCAGGAACCCGTGTCATTGCAGTGTTTCTACCACTCTGTGTAATTACGGCAAGTGTATCTGGTTGTAATCTTCAAAAAAAATGACCTAATGGTGAGAGGTTTGGAGTTTGACAGGGATGGGTGACTTGCTGTGTGAATCAGAAGTTAAGAATTCTCCAAACAAGCTTGTTCGATGGAGGTGCATGGAGGTCCTGTGTGTGCGTGTGTGCGTGTGTGCGTGTGTGCGTGCGTGCGTGCGTGCGTGCGTGCGCGTATGTGTGTGTGTGTGTGATTCAGTATCCACAGGAATAAATGAATTACCATAGACACTTAGCAGCGAGTGCATTTCACTCACTGGAAAGAGAAACTGAAAAGGACTTAATCTGCTCTTCCGTTTTCTGCTCGGGTTCATCCCGTCTGTTTTATTCATCATTTCTTTCTGTTGCTTTGAAAGGAATAAATGCGAAAACGTGTGAGCCGTGAGCAGCAGCGAGCAGCAGCGAGAGTGGCAGGGCTGTGGGACCAGTGGCAGAGAGCTCAGTCTGGGGATTCGTGAGCAGCAGGGCTGTGGGACCAGTGGCAGAGAGCTCAGTCTGGGGATTGGGAACGGCAGCTCTTTACACAGTGAACAGAGCCAGAGCCTGCCTTGGTAACGGCGCTAAGCTAACGGTGCTAAGCTAGTGATGCTAAGCTAACAGTGCTTAGCTAATGGTGCTAAGCTAACGGTGTTAAGCTAACAGTGCTAAGCTAGTGATGCTAAGCTAACAGTGCTAAGCTAACAGTTCTACGCTAGCGGCGCTAAGCTAATGGTGCTATGGTAAAGGTTCTACGGTAACGGCGCTAAGCTAAAGGTTCTAAGCTAACGGTGTTAAGCTAATGGTTCTAATATAATAGCGCTAAGCTAACAGTGCTAAGCTAATGGCGCAGACAAGCTCGCGGTTCTCTGCCACAGCAGAGCACTCATCTCTCTGCCCGCTCTCTCCAAGGCGCAAACCACCCACTCTTCCCCCTGATTCACAACCATTTTCATGCGGTATTCAAGTGACCAACTGTCAAGTGACCAACTGAAATATCCGCCATCGACTGCCATAAGGCACAGTTAACACACATTAACAAGCACCAAATAATCTGTTGTTGTTTTCTCTTCTCCTTCTGGAAGCAACAGCGTAGTCAGCTGTTATTTTTGCTCAGTAGTAAAACCACAATGGGGTCCTTTTTTGTGCATTTTCACAGAATGTTTGGCTGGTATTTGTGTTGGTTAGATTGTCTGTTTGCAGTCTCACAGCAGGTTGGTATTGCTGTGTTTTTACTGGTGACTCTGAAACCCAGAGTGGGAGCAGAGTATTTAACCAGGGATGCTGTAGACTCCGTAGGGGACTGACCGAATTATACTGTACTCTACCTGCATCAGCTTTCAGTCAGTAATGTAACAACCCCACCAGAGGGCGCTGTCTTAAATTTACATGAAAAATCCAAATGATAGGCTGGTAAATGAATATAAACTGGACAAATAGCTGAGACTGTAGATCATATTCTGGTCTTAGCATTCACATATTCCATTTAAAATGCTGCATGAATTTATTATGAGTATATTTGAGGCAATTTTAATTTATAAGAGACCTCAACCACAGCCCCACCTTCATCCTGTTATTATTGAGTGTTTCGTAGATCACCTTAAATTGCATATATTGTTTCATTAGAATGTACTGTATGCTGTAGAGGTATAATAAAGCAAATGCTGCATTAATTAAATCCTGTCTTATTACAGCAAGTCTTCCATTGATTTAAGTTCCTTCTGTTTTATCAAAAATGTGAATAAAATATGAAAGGTATCCTACTAACACACACACACACACACACACACACACACACTCATGCGTGAGCCATGGTTGCTCTGTGTGAAATGGGTATTCCAGACTCTGTAAAGGTAGTTTAGGGAGTTCATTTCTGCACTTTAGATTTTTATCACAGCCTCAGTGCTGTGGCAGCGACCGCGTCTCTGTACAGCTCTGCTTCTGATGCAGTTCATCCATGTGACACAACATGCAACACCACAGCAAGCACGCCTGAGCTGTCATACCTCCGCCTCTCTCTCCCTCTCTCTTTCTCCCTCTTACTTTGTCTCTCTTTCTCCCTCTCCCTCACTCCCTCTATCTCCCCCTCTCTCCTCTTACTCCCTCACTCTTTCTTCATCTCGCTTCTCTTTTTCCCCCCTCTCCCTCTCTTTCTCCCCTCTCAATCTCACTCCCCCTCTCCCTCTCTCTCCCCACCGCTCCCCCGCTCCCTCTCCCCCCCTCCTCTCCCTCTCCCTCTCCCCCCCCCCCCCCCCCCCCCCCCCCCTCTCTCCCTCCATCTCAGACACATTCACAGAGAGTGTGTAATGTCATTTTGGGACGGGGTGTGAATAAAACATTGTGCTGAGTTCTGGAGTAGAAAGGGAAGCCTACCCAGCACCCAGGGCCCCGCTGCCTGGCGTTCTCATGCATGCATTCATATGCATTAACAGCAGCCGGTCGAGCTGCACAGCCTCTCGCTGCTTCTCTTATGTTCCGCATCCTGTGAATAATTCTGCGTGTGTATATTTAGACCCACCTCTCCGATCATGCGTTTAGTTTGTTAATAGATGCCTAGTTCTGAGACTCTTATAGAACACGGTAGTTTGTCAATAGATGCCTAGTTCTGAGACTCTTATAGATCACGGTCAACGATACAAAATTTCCAAGGTCTCTGTTTTTCAGGAGACATGTAAATTGATGGAGAGAGGAGGACCACGTGTGTGTGTGTGTTTGACTGTGTGTGTGTGTGTGTGCATGTGTGTGTGTGTGTGTGCATGTGTGTGTGTGTGTGTGTGTGTGTGTGTGTGTGTGTGTGTGTGTGTGTGTCTGTGTGTGTGCGTGTGTATGCCTGTGTGTGTGTGTGTGTGTGCGTGTGTGTGTGTGTCTGTGTGTGTGCGTATGTGTGACTGTGTGTGCCTGTGTGTGTGTGACTGTGTGCCTGTGTGTGTGTGTGTGTGTGTGTGTGACTGTGTGTGTGTGTGTGTGTGTGTGTGTGTGTGCCTGTGTGTGTGTGTGTGTGTGCCTGTGTGTGTGTGTGCCTGTGTGTGTGTGTGTGTGTGTGTGTGTGTGACTGTGTGTGTGTGTGATCTTTGCCGGGGGGCGGTTTATTTGGGACTGGGAGCTCAGTGTTAAGAGTGTGTGAGGACGGACCCTGTAATTTATGCACAGTTCTGCGTTGGGAGATCTTCGATGCACTTTTTGAACTGAACGCACCTCCAGGGCCAGTAAGATTGATAATAACTGCCACACGCACAAAAAGAAAAATCTATCTGGGGCAGCAAAGCAGGCGATTTTTTTTTTCAGCCTTAACCGTGTCAACAGGTAATACAATCAAGATTTACTCTGATGTGTTTGATGCAACAAGCCAGTCTCTGTGATGGAAGGAATTTCTGAATCATAAATTATGGAAATGGCCTGCAGAGAGTTAGGCTGTATTAATATCTGCACTCTTTCCCAGCTTGTTTGCTGGCGCATAAATATGGAATACGGCTGTATCTCAGACCAGGAGCCTGCAATGAAGGCTGCACAGATGCGTCTGTTTCCCAGAATGCACGGCGTCCAGGGCAGGGCTCTCTCATGGCCCAGTGGCTTCTGGAATCAACACTCGTCTTCCTCGTCTCACATCTGGAAGCAGCTGTAAACCTGTAACAGGTGTATTCACTATTGCTCAGACCCTTGATGTGATCTGAGTGGGCTGTTCTTCAGCGTCTTCCCATTCAGTGATCCCTGTCATGATTAGGTAGGTGTGGTCAGGACTAAGTAGGCGTGGTCATGATTAAGTAGGTGTGGTCATGATCAGGTAGGTGTGGTCATGATTAAGTAGGTGTGGTCATGATTAAGTAGGTGTGGCCATGATTAAGTAGGTGTGGTCATGATTAAGTAGGTGTGGTCATGATCAGGTAGGTGTGGTCATGATTAAGTAGGCGTAGGTCATGATTAAGTAGGTGTGGTCATGATCAGGTAGGTGTGGTCATGATTAAGTAGGTGTGGCCATGATTAAGTAGGTGTGGTCATGATTAAGTAGGTGTGGTCATGATCAGGTAGGTGTGGTCATGATTAAGTAGGTGTGGTCAGGACTAAGTAGGCATGGCCATGATTAAGTAGGTGTGGTCATGATTACGTAGGTGTGGTCAGGACTAAGTAGGTGTGGTCAGGACTAAGTAGGCGTGGTCATGATTAAGTAAGTGTGGTCATGATTAAGTAGGTGTGGTCATGATTAAGTAGGTGTGGTCATGACTAAGTAGGTGTGGTCAGGACTAAGTAGGTGTGGCCATGATTAAGTAGGTGTGGTCATGACTAAGTAGGTGTGGTCAGGACTAAGTAGGTGTGGTCATGATTAAGTAGGTGTGGTCATGCTCTCAAGTGTACAGGTAAAGCACTCTGCTCAAAAAAGTAATGCTGTAATGATTCTAAACTATCTCATCCAGACCTGCTCAAACAATTAGCCAAGCAATGCATCTTACCCCTCATACAAATCTGCTTAAACAAGTAACACAATAACAATTCTAAACTCTCTCATCCAGACCTGCTCAACCAATTAACACCATAATGATTCTTACCTCTCATCCAGACCTGCTCAAACAATTAATGCAGTAACGATTCTTAACTCTCTCATCCAGACCTGCTCAAACGATTAACGCAGTAATGATTCTTTACTCTGCCATCCAGACCTGCTCAATTAACGTAGTAATGATTCTTAACTCTGTCATCCAGACCTGCTCAAACAATTAACATCATAACGATTCTTACCTCTCATCCAAATCTGCTCAAACAATTCATCCGGTAACAATTCTTAACTCTCTAATCCAGATCTGCTCAAAAAATTAATGTAGTAATGATTCTTAACTGTCTCATCCAGACCTGCTCGAACGAATATTTCAGATATATTAATCCATTAGCCTCCATACGAAGAAGCATAAAATGTTTGAAAAGCAACACACGTTTTCGCTGATAATTACAGGAATCCTTATTTTGCATGTTTGTATGGTTTTGGTTCATGACGTTTGGTTTGTCTCTGAGGATGTGTGTGTGTGTGTATGTGTTAGCTTTGCCGGTGGACTGCGGAGTGAACAGAAGCAGAGTGTCTTAGTCTTGTGTTTCAGAGGAAAGTGGGTCTCTGCTCTCCTGGATGAACCGGCAGAAGAGGTTACTGCGAGGAGCACAAACACAATTAATTATTCATTTTCCCACTTGGAAGAAAATACTTGTACAGTATATTGAAAAACTGGCCATAACAGCATGAGTACCGAGTCATTAATTTTAATTTTTCAATATGTTTTAAAAGTTTTTAAAAGGTGATAAAGAGTCAACAAACAAACACTTCAGTTTGTCTATGGCACAGCTGGTGTTTGTGCTAATTTCTCACATAAAACATAAAATCCCACAACAATAATCCAGATGTAACTGAGTAAAAAGGGTTTTCTGAATGTGCTGTATCACCTGCTCCTGTTAGTAGTTACTATCAGACAGTTACAGGCTGTCTCTAGGAGTCTGTTGTACCCTTGCATTCTAATTATTGTTGCCCTGAATAATCTGGGTATTAGTGTGTTTGTTATTATTGTTGCATTGTGAATATTTTTGTGTTGTAAGTATTGTTTTGTAACTACTGTTGTTGTATGAATATATTTTGAGAACTGTTGCATTGTGAGCTTTGTGATTAGTATTTCATCATGAGTATTGTGTAGTGAGTATTGTGATTACTGTTGCATTGTGAGTGCTGTGTAGTATTGTGATCAGTGTTGTGTAATAGGTATTGTTGCGAAGTTTTGTTTGAGTTGAGCAGTGCATAATTCTGCATTGTGAGTGTTGAGTAGTGAGTATTGTGATTATCGTTGTATCATGCGGAGTTTGCATAGCATTGTTTGTGTTGTGCAGCCCAAATTGTTGAATTTTGAGTACTATGCTTTAGCTATTGTGCAAGAGGAGTGTGTGTGTGTTTAGCTATTGTGTGAAAAGAGTGTGTGTGTGTGTGTGTGTGTGTGTAGCTATTGTGTGAGAGGAGTGTGTGTTCGTGTGTGCACGCATATGTGTGTATGTTTTTGCGACCAGTGGTTCCCTCTCTCCTTCGTGAGATTTCAGTGACTTCTGTAACCACACACACAGTGGTGCATTTTAAAGCAGCTTATTGTTCTGTAAAAAGAACACACATGTTAATTTGGTGGCGCTGATGGGTGTGCAGATGTGGTGGAGAGGTAGGAAAGGGGAGAGGAATGTGGAACCAGGAAAGCAGAATTCCGGTGGAATGTGGAGGAAAAGGCCAGGGGGAGGAGAGAGGATGGAAGTGTCAGGTGTTTGGAGCCATCGCTCCTGAGAAGCTGTGTGTTTATTATTGGGTTCACTCAGGGGAGTGGGGGGTGTCCCACAGTGTTCCTGCTCCTGTGCCATCAATCAGCCCCCCCCCCCCCCCCCCATTCTGAGACGGCTATAAGCCCTCGAGAGCACCTGCACTCCATCTGTGAGCTGAAGCGTGTGTGTGTAAGTGTGTGTGTGTGTGAGTGTGTGTGTGTGTGAGTGTGTGTGTGTGTGTGTGTGTGTAAGTGTGTGTGTGTTAGTGTGTGAGTGTGTGTGTGTGTGTGTTAGTGTGTGTGTGTGTGTGTGTGTATGTAAGTGTGTGTGTGTGAGTGCGTGTGTGTTTGTGTGTGTGTCTGTGTGTGAGTGTGTGTGTCTGTGTGTGTAAGTGTGTGTGTCTGTCTGTATGTGTAAGTGTGTGTGTGTGTCTGTGTGTGAGTGTGAGTGTGTGTGTGTGTGCACTGTGTGCGTGTGTGTGTAAGTGTGTGTCTCTGTCTATGAGCTGGAGCATGTTTATGCACTGTGTGTGAGTGTGTCTGTGCGTGTGTGAGTGAGTGTGTGTGTATGTGTGTCTGTGTGTATGTGTCTGTGTGTGTGTGTGCACTGGAGCAGTGGCACTTGAGCAGCTCTGTTTGGAATAAATGTACAGAAATGGAGCGTACTGAGATATTGTAAATAATGTGGATTTTCTTAAAAATGTGATGAATATGTTCCACAGCAGTTTCATTTAAAAATGAATTATTGCAACATCTAACAGGGCCAATAATTAGTGTTCTTGCCCAGGTAATATAGTTTATTTCCATGCGTTCTATTTTCATAAGAGCTGCAGCTCAGGTGGCACTTTGCCGTATGGAAGCAGCTGACCACCCCCCCCCCCCCCCCACCTGGGGAATCTTTTAAATCTTTTATTTGTGCCACGGTGTGGTGAGTTTTATCTCTGCTCTAGAGTGGTTTTGGCAGGATGGTTTTCCCCGTCACTGGATCCTTGTTAAAGTCCCATTACCTGGAGCTCTGTGGGGGTGGTGGGGGAGGGGTGGGGGGTGTGCTGGTCAGAAATAGAGAGGGAGGAGCGAATTAGATGTGCGGCCCAGCACTGACACACCGTACCTGGGTCTCTTGTTTGGTTTTAGCTGTGCAGAGTTAACTTGCGCTGGTGCTTTACTGATGCTGCAACTTTACTGGCTAGCGTAGGAACGCTGTTAGCCAGATCTGCTCTGGTTAATCAGGGGAACGAACTCACGCGTCTCCCACACTGTGAGCTGCTGCTCGATGAACGCAATGTAACGTAATTTAATTTAATGCCCAAAGAGTTCTGCTTTAATGCATCTCATTAATATTCACAAAGAGGCAGGGGTGGGTACAGTACTGCACACGGGGGGATGATCTTTACTGTAACGCAGCAGAGTAAACTTCTCTCCCTGACTGGACCCCACTGCCAGGACGGGACCCCCCTGTAGGTACGGGACCCTCCTGTAGGTACGGGACCCCCCTGTAGGTACGGGACCCTCCTGTAGGTACGGGACCCCCCTGTAGGTACGGCACCCCCCTGTAGGTACGGGACCCCCCTGTAGGTACGGGACCCTCCTGTAGGTACGGGACCCTCCTGTAGGTACGGGACCCTCCTGTAGGTACGGGACCCTCCTGTAGGTACAGGACCCCCTGTAGGTACGGGACCCTCCTGTAGGTACGGGACCCCCCTGTAGGTACGGGACCCTCCTGTAGGTACAGGACCCCCTGTAGGTACGGGACCCTCCTGTAGGTACGGGACCCTCCTGTAGGTACGGGACCCTCCTGTAGGTACGGGACCCTCCTGTAGGTACGGGACCCCCCTGTAGGTACGGGACCCTCCTGTAGGTACGGGACCCTCCTGTAGGTACGGGACCCTCCTGTAGGTACGGGACCCTCCTGTAGGTACGGGACCCCCCTGTAGGTACGGGACCCTCCTGTAGGTACGGGACCCTCCTGTAGGTACGGGACCCCCCTGTAGGTACGGGACCCCCTGTAGGTACGGGACGCTGTAGGTACGGGACCCTCCTGTAGGTACGGGACCCTCCTGTAGGTACGGGACCCCCCTGTAGGCAGGGGACCCCCCTGTAGGCAGGGGACCCCGTGTAGGTACGGGACACTGTAGGTACGGGACCCTCCTGTAGGTACGGGACCCTCCTGTAGGTACGGGACGCTGTAGTTACCCTCCTAACCCGGGTACTACTCTGTGCGGTGGGTGTTCAGCCCGTGTAGGCCATGCTGGTCTGGATCCCTCTCAGGTGCCTGTGCAGTGGCGTTCTCCTTTCATGAGTTCCTTACCTGTACGGTGCAGCGGTCCCAGCTGTCTGACGGTCCTGATGTGAAAGCCCTGGGGTGTGTATGATGGGATTCTGATGGCTGGTCACCTCGCCCCCCCCCCCCCACCCCCCGTTTCTGTGAATGTTTGGTGCGGTGTGGGATGGCTGCGGCAGACCCACTGCGATTCGGGCGACTCTTTCGCTGGGATGCGGGAGAGCGCCGTCTGCATAGCAACCGAGCGGCAACCAGAACGGGCCGTTAGTGGTTCAGGCGGAGAGGCTCCAGCGCAGAGCGGCTCCAGCGCGGTGAGGCTCCAGCGCGGTGAGGCTCCAGCGCGGAGAGGCTCCAGCGCGGTGAGGCTCCAGCGCGGTGAGGCTCCAGCGCGGAGAGGCTCCAGCGCGGTGAGGCTCCAGCGCGGTGAGGCTCCAGCGCGGTGAGGCTCCAGCGCGGTGAGGCTCCAGCGCGGAGAGGCTCCAGCCCGGAGAGGCTCCAGCGCGGTGAGGCTCCAGCGCGGTGAGGCTCCAGCGCGGAGAGGCTCCAGCGCGGTGAGGCTCCAGCGCGGTGAGGCTCCAGCGCGGTGAGGTTCCAGCCCAGAGAGGCTCCAGCGCGGTGAGGCTCCAGCGCGGTGAGGCTCCAGCGCGGTGAGGCTCCAGCGCAGTGAGGCTCCAGCGCAGTGAAAGGCACGCTGGGGGAGTATCGATCGCTGCGGGTAATTACAGCAGCGCCGGTGTAGCGAGCTGCTGCCATCGATCCCCCCGCTTGAGTGAGACTGAAGGAGCAGGGAGGAGAGGGGTCCTGGGGCTGGGGGGGGGGAGGAGTGGGGTCCTGGGGCTGCTGGGCGGGGAGGAGGGGAGGAGAGGGGTCCTGGGGCTGCTGGGCGGGGAGGAGGGGAGGAGAGGGGTCCTGGGGCGGGCGGGGGGGGGGGGGAGGAGATGGGTCCTGGGGCGGGGGGGGGGTGGGTCAGCGTGTGCATCGTATTTGGGATGGCTGTGTTGCATGACGGTTAGGCAGCCAGATTTATAACTTAGAGGTTGCAGGTTTGATTCCCAGATGGAGTTCTGTCATTGTGCACTGGAGCAAGACACTTGACTTGAATTTCTTCAGTAAATATCCAGCAGTGTAATCTGATTGTATGTACGCTGTGTAAGTTGTTATGGATAAGAGCATCTGTGAAAATGCTGCAGTGTTTGGAGCAGATGTGCTGGTTGTGTAAATATAAATGCATGTTGAGCCATTGCTATGCGCTGTAAAATTACATTTAGACTTCTCCTTTAAATGCCTGGTGCAGTGAGGCTGGCCTATTTTTGATTAGACAGGGAGCTCTATATATTCAGTGTCCCGCACCTCCACCCCTCACACGGGGGTCGACCCGCAGTCCGTTAATGATGTCACCTCAGAGCCCCCCCCCCCCCCCCCCGGCCTGGGTAATTGGAGACCTGCGGCCTGTCTGGTGCTTTTTTTAATCCCCTCATCTGTGTGTGTTTGGCTGCTGGGTGCAGGCTAACCTTCCCGGGGTGATAAAGATGATGAGTGGGGATGCAGCGCCTCTCTCTGAAGTTTAAAGAGTGGGGATGAGTGGGGATGAGTGGGAAGACGGCGCCTCTCTCTGATGAAGTTTAAAGAGCGGAGATGAGTGAGGAGGCAGCCCCTCTCTCTGAAGTTTGATGAGTGGGGATGAGTTGGGATGAGTGGGGATGAGCAGGGATGAGTGGGGAGACGGCCCCTCTCTCTGAAGTCTGTGGCACATTTTTATGAAGCTGCCGGTGGAGGTGAGCGTGCGCCAGGTGAATTTCCCGCTCTCGTTTTTGGGGTTCAGGCAACGGGCCTTTGTGTCACACCTCACTAAAGGTTGTTATAGCGATTTTCCCCTGTCCTTTCCAAGGACTACAAAACACTCAGCTACTCAGCTACCCACAATGCCATTCCACGGATCTTTTGTGGGAGTACACAAACAGATCATGCTAAAAGCACTCTAAATCCCGGGCATAAATATTAGATTAAGCCTCATTAGATGCCCTTTTCTTTATGTTTCAGTAAATCCTTGCCTTTGGAGCTGAGAGGCCGTGGCTTAGTGGAACAGCATGCATGGTGAGGCGTTGAGCTGGCTGCCAGGCATTGTGGGAAGTGGAGTCTGTGAGCGGTTTGTAGTGCAGAGGAGTGGATTTGTGTTTGGCTCTGTGGGAAATGATTGAGCGCAGAGAGCTTGGCTGCAGGGCAGGAGTTTGTGTAATCCTGGGATCAGGGACTGTAGCTCCAGCCCTGTGTGCTGGGAGACCTGCTGGGGGGGGGGGGAGGCACAGGAGGGGGGTGGGGGTGGGGAGGGAGGCACAGGAGGCGGGGGTGGGGGTGGGGAGGGGGGGGGGCTGTTGTGTTTGGCTCCAGCTCTCAGCTCTGAGTTCAAAACTGGGCCTCGTCTTGTAGAGAAATCGGAAAAATACTATGAGCTACACAGCAGGACGGGGAGCGGGGGGGTGAGCCAGAGGACAGAGCAGCATCTCCAGGCTTGGTGTTCCTGCCAAGCGATGACTGTTGGAGTGTGTTTGTGTGTGTGTGCTCTGTGCGTATGTGTGCGTGTGTGCGCGCGTGTGTATGCAAGTGTGTGTGTGCATGCGTATATAAGTGTGTGTGCGTGTGCATGCATGTGTGTGTGCAATGTGTATAATGTGTGTGGGTGTGCACACGTGTTTGTATGTGCGTGAGCGTCAGTGTTTGTGTGTGCGTGAGCGTCTGTGTTTGTGTGTGCGTGAGTGTCAGTGTTTGTGTGTGTGAGCGTCAGTGTTTGTGTGTGCGTGAGTGTCAGTGTTTGTGTGTGTGAGCGTCAGTGTTTGTGTGAGTGTCAGTGTTTGTGTGTGTGAGCGTCAGTGTTTGCTGTATCTCCATGTCAGAAAGATGCATTTTTATCTCTCTGATCTGCCTGCTTCAGTGCAGCATTCAGCCTCCAGTTCTCCGCTGCTGAAACTCTCAGGCAAGGCAGAAGAACAGGAACTCTGCACAGGAACTCTCTGATGCAAGATAAGATCTGTGCCGGATAACAGCCGATAATAGGCATGCTGTGGATTGCACTCGGCTGTGTATTAACAAATCTGATTCAGTCTTTTCCTTTTTAGAGAGTTTTTGTCTATGACATGGTGTGCTTGGGAAAGTGGAGTGTTATACTGCTTGTGCTGTGCAGAGTTGGGCACTTTGGAGCTTTGGGAGGTGCACTGACGCACTCTAATGCAGTTTTAAGACATTGATAGATTGGATGTTGTCCCGGCAAGAATACCTGCGATCCAGTAATTTGTCATGCTACTATTTCGAATAATCTCTGTGATAGCATATCCACATTACAGTCAGGGAACTGCAGTTTTACATCGGAAGGTTATAGGTTTTAATCCCAGAGGAGATCCGAGCACTGCAGTTTTAAACTCTAGCTGAGAACTCTTTCTTTATTGGTTTCTAATCGGAGCAAATAATATTTTGCACATATAATTACTGTAGTCCCTATTAATATTGTTTTTATGTAAATTATGGTTTTGTTGCCTTGCCTTCTTTATTTAACAACATCAATAGTTTCTATAATCCATTATGTTTAAAAAGGTCGCACAACAATAGCCAGTGACCTCAAAAAATTGTGGAAGAGTTTATTCTGCAGCCAAAATGTTAGTGTTTTGGTAAAGTTAATTACTGACTCCTGGCTAATGAAAGGATCAGGTGGCATTTACGTCTCTTTTGTGAACGTGTTCATCTCCGTGATGCGCGCACATTGTTTTACCCGCAGAACCCGTTTTGTGTGATCTCAGGAATTATTTAACATTTGAGGTTTTCGGCTGCTGTTAACCTGACGATGTCTGCTTAAATTCCCCTCGCGCGCAGAGACCGTCTCGGAGCGGATCTGACTTTCTGTTCGCTACAAAATACCCGTTTTTTTTTTTGGAATCGTCTCATCGGATTGACGGCGTATCTGACGTGAGCTGTGGCGAACAGGTTTGAACATCGTTTAGCATTACCCGCAGCGCATCGCTTCCACCGCGAGGAAATTCTCCTCGGGTTTGAGTGCGAGCAGCTTCCTGCTTTTATCTCTGCGCTGCTGCGGTTCAGCGCGAGTGCAGCTCCGCTCCTCTGCGCCCCTGGACTGTGTTAACATCAGATCCGCTCTCCTTTTCGCACTTAGCATTTTACCACCTGGCTTTATGGGAATTAATTCTCGTTTCCCCCCGTGATAACGGTCTGAACGCCGAGCGCGGTTTTCACCCCGCGTGCACCTATTCCAGTTACGCCGCGTTGCGACTGGGGCTCGCCTCCTGAGCTGATTATTAACAGTTGAGCGATTTATTTGATTTCTCTCGCTACGTGTTTACAGTGCCCTCCAAAAAGATCGCCACCCTTGATTACGATGAGCAAATAAAGCCTGTGTAAAAAATAAACAGCACAGGTAATGAGCTTTATGGCGTGCTCCAAAAACGGGAGAATTAAACTGTAATTGGAAGCAGGTGTTACGGTTAGAGGAGTCCAAAATAGAGCATTTTGGCCCCACACACCAGCGGGTTTGGCATGGAAAGAGGGACAGTTAGATTGAAAGGGATACCATGCCTACGGTGAAATATAATCATGCATCTTTAATGTTATGTGACAGACGGTCAGATTCCGATATCTTTTTGGCCAGATGTGTTCAGTTCCACAGGAGCTGTAAGGAGAACAGTGTTGAGGCGTGGTGCGGGCCTGGCTGCAGCAGCCTGGTTCAGCTCCAGGCAGATGAGATACATGTACCTCTCCATGTAAACCTGCACACAGAGAGTGTGTGTGTGTGTGTGTGTGTGTGCGTGTGTGTGTACAGTGTGTGTACAGTGTGTGTGCAGTGTGTGTGCAGTGTGTGTGTGTGTGTGTGTGTGTGTGTGTGTGTGCAGTGTGTGTGTGTGTACAGTACAGGCCTACAGCAGCCTGGTTCAGCTCCAGGCAGATGAGATACATGTACCTTTCCATATAAACCTGCACACAGAGTGTGTGTGCAGTGTGTGTGTGTGTGTGTGTGTGTGTGTGTGTGCAGTGTGTGTGTGTGTACAGTGTGTGTGTGTGTGTGTACAGTGTGTGTGTGTGTGTACAGCACAGGCCTACAGCAGCCTGGTTCAGCTCGGGGCAGACACATGTACCTCTCCATATAAACCTGCACACGGAGCTTGCAGTGATCTGAAGGGGCTGTATTCCTCCACACATCCCTCCTTCCCTCCTCAAGCCTGCGCATAAATCCAGCCGCACTTCAAGTGAAAAGGCTGCCAAGCTGCTTTTCCATTATTCATCGAAACGCGCAAACTTCATAATAATATGTCTGTAGAAAAACATGAGGCTTTTGGCAGATGCTGGTGTCCTGGCGTCCCGTTTGATTAAAAGTTACTCTCGCAGATACGCGGTGTGGTTGTAGGTGTACTCCGGTACGTTCGGAGCTGTCGTTCCTAATTCTGTTTTCTGCGAACATGCCTAACAGTAATGCACAGATGTGCTTATCGTAGCGCCGTCAGAAAAATCTCGTAAAGTTAATGTAATGATGTCGGCTCAGATCTGAAGTGCATTGATTTATTGGGGACACTTCATTTTTCATTGTTCTAGCCCCCCCCCCCCCCTTTTCCCATTGGGTGGAATATAACACACTGCTAATGTGACCCCTGCATTCAGCCGTACCCCCCCCCCTCCCCCGCCCCCCCCCTCCCCTTAATGAGCTTCAAAGTGTCACTGCGGCTTAAATCACAGTACAGTACACCGTAAATCGCCTGGCAGGATTGCTTTCAAAGTGCGTCTTGTCAGGGGCCGGAAATGCTATCAAAACCTGAACTAAATATTGAACGCCATCTTGTAGGCTACAGAAGACGTTCTTTCTTTCTTCACTTACGGTGTATTCCAAAGTGGTGCTTCATTGAGACGCATTGACCGCGAGATGCAGTTTTGAGTGAAGCAGTGCTGTTTGCATCTGTTTAATCGCTGAAAGACTGCTGTCTCATCATTAGCAAACATGTAATCAACCGTGATTTAGTGCACTGCTGTTAAAGACCTGGTACCTCCTGCGGTCCCTTGGAGTATGTGCAGATTGGTTTTCACAGACCTGACCTGCCTTATCCAATAAAAAAACCCATTAATGGCCTGTTAATCTAATCTGTCCAATCAGCTTCTGCGGTGTATTGGGAGCACCTCGGCCTCCTGTGGGGAAAATACACAATTGAAGACACTTTGACCTTTGACCCTTCAGACCCCTCAGTAACATTGTTTGCAGAGCACTGACTGTTTTAAAAGAAATGTGTGTGTGTTGCAAACAGGGCAATCCAAAATTCTCATTTCATACAATCATGTGGGTTGGTTGGTAAACGCATTGACCCCCCAGGGGTGTGTTTGGTGTCCGTGTCGACCCCCCCCCCCTCCCCCCGGTCAGACCCGCTCTTCGGGATCTGAGGAGGAGCATTATGGGTACTGCACGGTGATGAAAGGCTTGACAAATGGAGGGAAAAATCGATGGGCTGCAGCCTCATAATCGTCATGGACTCCGTTTAATCTCCCTGCTGCACGGTGCCCCACGTTCCCCCCCCCCCCACCCCCCCACCCCCCCACCCTCATTTCTGTTAGGCTGGGGCGTGTGATGTTCCTGCTTTGATCCTCCGATTGCAGGGGAGTTTCCAGATCTTCATTTTCGGGATGGAAAAACATTCTGTCGCTGGACAATAAAGAACTATTGTTTATAAAAACCAAAAAATAACTGCAACAGAAATTATGTTTATTTCAGTAGAATTTGTAAAATCAATATTAGTAGACTGACACATTCAAGCTCTTTATTTATATTATATCGGTTAAGCGATCTCTCATCTTTGTCTTTATCAGCTCTCGAACAACACGCGTTCTGTGGAGGTAGGGGTATAAAGACAGGAGTCACTCTCCCATGAAATGTAGCGTTTACTGCTGCTGTCGTTATCGCCCTCGGTAACCACATACACCCCCCCCCCCCCCCACCGTTATCACCCATAACCGCAGCGTAGTACAGCTCCGCCCCTGACTGTGACAGGTGGACGGCTGCGCTGAAGCCACCTGTGCAGGCTCACCTGTGCCTGCTCGTAAGAGAGCGCTGCTGAAGTGCATGGGCTTCGGAGTGATTTTTAATGGTGCTTTTCGAGTGTGTACGTGCGCAGGACGAGTGTGTGTTCGCCTCTAAGGGCTCGGGGCGTTGGTGGAGGATCCTGGCGTCGGTCTGAAAGTGTTCCCTGGCCCACGCGTCCAGGTCACCCATCTGGTTAGTGGTTCTGTGCGGAATACCCAAACATGCCGTTTGGCTGTGGAGCAGAGAGAGGCGGAGAGCACGCTCTGTTAAATGGCTTCTTTTCTGGGTTTAGCCAAACAGCCGAGCCCCTGGCTGTTCAGTAGTGCTGCTGTGTCATAAAGTCAATTTGTGCAGTAAAATGAAGTAACCGGCCTTGTGACCTCATGACCTAAAGGTTGCAGGTTCGATTCCCAGGTAGGACACTACTGTTGTACCCTTGTGCAAAGGTACTTGGCCTGCATAAATGGATACTATGCTAAATGCTGTGCAAGTCGCTCTGGATAAGAGCATCTGCTAAATGCCTGTAATAATGTAATGTGATGTCTGTGGAATTGAGTACTGAAGACTGATTGCTAATATCTGTCTTTTAACGCCGCGGTTGATGCTGTCTTACACAGCTTCAGTTGTCTCGGTTACCAGGGGCATCCTCCAGTGCCGCGATAACGAGGAGCGGCTTTGAGATTTGCTGATGAGAGAGGTCCACGTCCCCTCAGTGTTCCCTCTTTATTGCACTCGGCAAATTTGATGAGTTTTCTTTGAAGATCTCTGTCAATATTCCCACGAAGAGCGGGATATCTGAGCCCTCCATTAGACCGGGCAAATTGGAAAATTTATTCAGAAGGAAACGAGACTCTAATATTACAGGATAATATCATCTTCTACAAAATGGATGGTTATATTTATGCATTTAAGGCTTATCTTTAATGTTGGAAATAGGAAAATTTGTGCTTGCACATCTCAGGTTTATATTTAACGTTGTGAATAAGAATGCTTGGTTGTGTTTTCCGAAGTGCTTTTTTTTCTTCTCTATATACAATTTTCACAATAATAAGTAACTGTTTTATTGAAAGCGTTCTCAGACGGGTTGTTTGATGCTTGATGCTGAAACGAAGGGGCTGTTTATTCCTCTCATCCCCACGTGGTTTCAGCATTCTCATAACTCCAGTATGCCAGAACAATTCCAATATGGTTTATTATTATTAATACGGGGAGCAATAATGAATCGGTTTGGGATATATATGCATTCTGTGTGTGCAGACCATTTATAACTGTTTCATTCTGTCTGTAATAATGTTAAATGCAGGTTATCTGGCTGTATCAATGGCGTATATTTATAGGGGATGTGAAGAGTGGCCTTTATGTTTTTTTTTTCATCATTTTTGTTTTATGAATGTGCCCATGTGCTGTGCTTGTCAGACCATTCCCAGGCCCTTCATTGTATCTCTGTAGTCCTGTCGCTCGGTGAAGAGCAGGTTTTAAAAAAATATTTGAAACCTAATGGGTGTCACTGTACTTCCAATGCACATAGATCAGAACTGGGTGTGTTTAAACCGCTCTAGCTTTGTGAGGACTGGGTGTGTTTAAACCGCTCTAGCTTTGTGAGGACTGGATGTGTTTATACCGCTCTAGCTTTGTGAGGACTGGGTGTGTTTAAACCGCTCTAGCTTTGTGAGGACTGGGTGTGTTTAACCCGCTCTAGCTTTGTGAGGACTGGGTGTGTTTAAACCGCTCTAGCTTTGTGAGGACTGGGTGTGTTTAAACCGCTCTAGCTTTGTGAGGACTGGGTGTGTTTAAAACCGCTCTAGCTTTGTGAGGACTGGGTGTGTTTAACCCGCTCTAGCTTTGTGAGGACTGGGTGTGTTTAAACCGCTCTAGCTTTGTGAGGACTGGGTGTGTTTAAACCGCTCTAGCTTTGTGAGGACTGGGTGTGTTTAAACCACTCTAGCTTTGTGAGGACTGGGTGTGTTTAAACCGCTCTAGCTTTGTGAGGACTGGGTGTTTTAAACCGCTCTAGCTTTGTGAGGACTGGGTGTGTTTAACCTGCTCTAGCTTTGTGAGGACTGGGTGTGTTTAGACACTCTAGCTTTGTGAGGACTGGGTGTTTTTAAACCGCTCTAGCTTTGTGAGGACTGGGTGTGTTTAAACCGCTCTAGCTTTGTGAGGACTGGGTGTGTTTGAACCGCTCTAGCTTTGTGAGGACTGGGTGTGTTTAAACCAACCGCTCTAGCTTTGTGAGGACTGGGTGTGTTTAACCCGCTCTAGCTTTGTGAGGACTGGGTGTGTTTAAACCGCTCTAGCTTTGTGAGGACTGGGTGTTTTTAAACCAACCGCTCTAGCTTTGTGAGGACTGGGTGTTTTTAAACCGCTCTAGCTTTGTGAGGACTGGGTGTGTTTAAACCGCTCTAGCTTTGTGAGGACTGGGTGTGTTTAACCTGCTCTAGCTTTGTGAGGACTGGGTGTGTTTAAACCGCTCTAGCTTTGTGAGGACTGGGTGTGTTTAAACCGCTCTAGCTTTGTGAGGACTGGGTGTGTTTTAACCGCTCTAGCTTTGTGAGGACTGGGTGTTTTTAAACCAACCGCTCTAGCTTTGTGAGGACTGGGTGTTTTTAAACCGCTCTAGCTTTGTGAGGACTGGGTGTGTTTAAACCGCTCTAGCTTTGTGAGGACTGGGTGTGTTTAAACCGCTCTAGCTTTGTGAGGACTGGGTGTGTTTAAACCGCTCTAGCTTTGTGAGGACTGGGTGTTTTTAAACCAACCGCTCTAGCTTTGTGAGGACTGGGTGTGTTTAAACCGCTCTAGCTTTGTGAGGACTGGGTGTGTTTAAACCGCTCTAGCTTTGTGAGGACTGGGTGTGTTTAAACCGCTCTAGCTTTGTGAGGACTGGGTGTGTTTAAACCGCTCTAGCTTTGTGAGGACTGGGTGTTTTTAAACCGCTCTAGCTTTGTGAGGACTGGGTATGTTTAAACCGCTCTAGCTTTGTGAGGACTGGGTGTTTTTAATCCAGTTCCCAGATCAGTGGAGTGTGGCCGTGTGGAATTGTGCTGGAAGCTGTAAGGGTTGAGATGGACAGTGTCACTGCTGCCTCCCCGCCCATCTGTCTCTGCTGTAGAGAGACAGCACCCCCCCCACCCCACATGGAATCCCCCCCCCCCCCCCTCAGGAAACGCCCTGGCAGGCGAAGAGGGAGTTCCTTAGGGGAGAAACTCACCTCTCTTCTTTTCCTCTGTGTTTTCTCCCTCTTTTATTTCCATTTGATAAAAGGGGGAGTATATTCGCTCTTTATCAGTGTGTTATGCATGCATATGCCCCCCTGATCCCAGCAGCACTTTCAGCAGGCTTACAGGACCGTTCCCTAGCCTGTCACTTTTCATGAAATTTCTCTCTCTCAGAGTTTAACATCTTTAGTGCGCTGCAAGACTCCTCCAGCTCCCTCTCCTGATTATCTTGTACAGTACTGTATCATGTACGTTACGCTACCAAAGAAATCCTATGACAGATGAGGAAGGTACTGTAGAATTGGGGCTATCAAAACACGCTAAATTCTAAAGGCCTTGTAGGCCCTGATGTTCAGTGTTTGGTGGTGCAGCACAGTCCAATGGGGCTTTTGTTCAGCTTTCATTTCTTTTTCCTTTTCACTTTTTTCTCTGTCTTAGCCGTCCAAATATGTTTTCTGTGATCGGTGTGTACACAGAAAGAAAGCACTGGCTCAGATAATCCTGCTAAACTGATCTGTTCATCCCCCTGCTTTATACACCACCATAGTGAGATATCTACACCGCCACCGATTTTATTGTAGTAAATAAATGTTGTTTTTAATGTTGTATTTTGTATTCATTGTAGTTTTTCCCCTCCTCCTGTGCAGGGACTTGAATGCTCTTTCCCTGGAAGATGGGGGGTTTTCCCAGGCCAAGTTCCTCCTCCACCACTGGACAGAGCTGGGGCTGACGGACGTTCAGCTGACCAATTACAGCGTGCTGCTCAGCCAGGCTGGCTCCGCCCCCAGCACCATCACCGACCGGGCCAGCGGAAAGTGCTTCCTGCCCAACAGGAAGCCGTGTGATGGCGGGAACCGTAGCCCCGCCTCCGAGGATCAGCTGTCCTCCTTCGCTGCCTACTCCGCTGTGGGCACCCTGGAGGTACGTTACTGACAACCTGACCGCCATAACTGCCAAGCTCACATTCAGCAGCACTGACCATCTCCTAACTGCCAGCACTGGCCATCTTCTAACTGCCAACACTGACCATCTCTTAACTGTCACTCCTAACTGCCAACACTGACCATCTCTTAACTGTCACTCCATTACTGCCAACACTGACCATCTCTTAACTGTCACTCCTAACTGCCAACACTGACCATCTCCTAATCACTGCATCCATTACCATCAAAACTGACCATCTCCTAATCACTGCATCCATTATCGCTAACACTGACCATCTCCTGATTGCTGCATCCGTTATCGCTAACCCTGACCATATCCTAATCACTGCATCCATCATCGCCAACACTGACTATCTCCTAATCACCACATCCATTACCACCAACACTGACCATCTCCTAATCGCTGCATTCAGCACTGACCATCTCCTAATCACTGCAACCATTATCACCAACACTGACCATCTCCTAATCACCAACACTGACCATCTCTTAATCACTGCATCCATTACCATCAAAACTGACCATCTCCTAATCACTGCATCCATTATCGCTAACACTGACCATCTCCTAATCACCAACACTGACCATCCCCTGACTGACACTTCATTACAGACAGTTAGCAGCAGCCGTCCTCATGTGAGGCCCATGGGGAGTGGAATGCTTTGTGTTCTATGGGAATTAACAGCCACCATGTTTGCTTCCCTCTCCGGCTGGCTAATGTAGGCTTATGTGCGTTGTTGCAAACCTCTGTGGTGTAATGAATGTATATCCAGTCCAGCTATTTTCCAGGTTATGCTTTAATTCCCCAGGCTGTTGAAGGCCGAGGTACTGCAATTATGCCTCCTCACAGTAAGGCTTGTGTCTCCTAGGCAGGGAGAAAGGAGGCAAAATGACTCTCTGGTCTGAGTGATTGTTTAGCTGTTGCTCCCAGTTAGCCTCTGAAATCCACCCTGTGGGTGATTCATCCGTCCTGCCTTCTCCAGCAATCCACCGCCTCTCAGAGCAAATTAAAATGCACTTGTGCCGCCTCCCATCTCTGCGGGAATAAATTCTGCCGGCTTGGTGTACGGACGCCCCGGGGGGGGGGGGGACCCTGAGCGGAGCGCGCCGCTTAGCCACGTTAGCGCTTTACCTGCCCATCGCCGTGGCGATGGGGTCAGTGAGCGAAGCCCGTTAGCCGCGCTGTCCCATGCCTGCTCTGTGCAAGGTGTGAATTATTCACCAGCAGGGAGCCACTCGCACGGAGAACGCACCGGCTTTGTAACCTAGCTGAACATATATAATATATAGATGCATTAAAACCTCCTCAAATGTACAGCCAGAAGTGGCCTTCCCTGCCCGTGTTGCCCCTGAATGGCCATGCAGCGTTTCCACAGGGCAGAAAGTTGGGTCTTTTGATGTTTGTACTGCCAGTGCTTTATTGTGGAATATTATTATAGTGTAGACTGAAAAGGTCCTATTTTTATTTTGAAAGCTAAATTCTGAAACTGTACACAGAACCGATGCAGTATTTATGTATTCTGTGTGCCTGTGTCCTTTCTGACTGTTTTATTCTGAAAAATTGTAAAAGGCAATGGTACCAGTGGCTTATATCTAGAGGGGATTTTAATCTTTGCAAATGTGTTTACAATGGGAAGATGTTGCATGTGTCTGAACACCCTGCTTAACTTTATGCTGATTAGAAAGTGTAATTATAAGAGTATCTTTAATGCATGAGCAACATGGGGACTATTGAAATACAGATTGGTCAGTTAAATGAATCTTGTCCATTTTAGACCATTATAAAAGATTAAATTATTGAACTATGAAAAATAATTTAGCAGGGTACAGAATGATGAAAAAAATCTATTGCAACAAAAAACTGAAAAAAAAAAAATCAATAACTAAAGAAAGTAAATACTATGATATTAAACCTGTTTCATTCAATTAAGGTTTTTAATTAAGTTTTGTATATACTTATATTGGTATTGGTCATTTGGAGAAAATCCTTTTCTGTTTTTAATTTTGGAGAATGTATGTATGCATCTCTATTTTGTGGTTTAATAAGCACATTAAGTTTGTGAGAGAAACGATTCGTCTGTGAGTTAAATGCATTGGTAATGAGCAGCACAGGAACATGAAGACTTAGGGGCCCCTAGTCTGGAATCTGGGCCAAAGCCGTGTGCTCGGATGAATGAGGGAGAGAAGCAGACGGTGATGAAGACTCAAAGAAGAGGAAGAGAGAGAAGCAGACGGTGATGAAGACTCGAAGAAGAGGAAGAGAGAGAAGCAGATGGTGATGGAGAGGCGTGTTGCGTTCCATGTCAATCATCCCTTCTGAGGAAGGCTGCTGGGAACACAGCCAATCCCCTCCCCCCCCCCCCCCCCCCCCCAAAGACACACTGCACCACACACACGGCAGAATTATAACGTCCCGTCGACACGGTGCCTGCTTAACCTGAGCTGCCTCCCATTACACTGTCAGCTTAATGAAGCCATCGAACCCCCCGCCCTGAGGACACTCCCCCCCCCCCACGTCACCCTAATGAAGCCATCAGACCCCCCGCGTTGACCACACTCCCCTGACCTGGGAAATGCTGTTTTATTCATGCAGAGCAATAAGGGCCATGATTAAACACCCTCCCCACCCCACGCTCCCACCCGACCCCACGCTCCCACCCCACCCCACGCTCCCTCCCCACCCCACGCTCCCTCCCCACCCCACGCTCCCACCCGACCCCACGCTCCCACCCCACCCCACGCTCCCACCCCACCCCACACTGAAACATTTCAGTCCCATTTCAGGCTTTAATGACATCAGGGAGTCGCTGTACTGCACCACTGTACTGCAGCGCTGTACTGCACCAGTGTACTGCACCACTGTACTGCAGCACTGTACTGAACCACTGTACTGCAGCGCTGTACTGCACCACTGCACTGCAGCGCTGGACTGCACCACTGTACTGCAGCACTGTACTGAACCACTGCACTGCAGCACTGTACTGAACCACTGTACTGCACCAGTGCACTGCACCACTGTACTGAACCACTGCACTGCAGCGCTGTACTGCAGCACTGTACTGCAGCGCTGTACTGCACCACTGTACTGCACCACTGCACTGCACCACTGTACTGCAGCGCTGGACTACACCACTGTACTGCACCACTGCACTGCACCACTGTACTGCACCACTGCACTGCAGCGCTGTACTGCACCACTGTACTGCAGCGCTGGACTGCACCACTGTACTGCAGCGCTGTACTGTACCAGTGTACTGCAGCGCTGTACTGCATCACTGTACTGCAGCGCTGTACTGCACCACTGTACTGCACCAGTGTACTGCAGCGCTGTACGTACCGCTGGGCACCCTTTCAGAATCACTCATCTTCAGTAACACACATTACCCTGTCTGTACATGTGTAATACACATTACCCTGTCTGTACATGTGTATTACACATTACCCTGTCTGTACATGTGTATTACACATTACCCTGTCTGTACATGTGTATTACACATTACCCTGTCTGTACATGTGTATTACACATTACCCTGTCTGTACATGTGTGTCGGTGGGAAAATATGAATTGTATGAATGAAATGTGTTTTGTGTCAGTTTGAGTAAAATGACTGCTTGTGGCTTGTGGTTTTACCTGCTGAATGTGAAACCACGGAGAAGAAAGAACAATATAAGGAGCCAATAAACATATTTAAAGAACCATAGATTTTGTGTGAGTGCATATGCAAGTGTGTTCGTACATGTATGCATTTGCTTGTGTGTGCATGTGTTTTTGTGCATGTGCGTATGTTTCTGTGTGGGTTTGCATGGGTGTGTGCGCGTGTGTGTGCATATGCATGTGTGTGCGTACGTGTGTGCATTTGCTTGCGCCTGTGTGTGCTTGTGTGCATGTGTGTGTATTTGTGTGTGTGTTTGCATGGGTGTGTGTGTGTGTACAAACAAAAACAAAAATATCCTAATGAGCATTAAACTCCAGTAGACAAAGAGCAGCATGCAGCTCATCATGTGTACTGGACTCCTCCAGCAAGACAAAGTTTTGGACAAACTTTCAGGTTTTGTGTTTTTCGTGTTCACCCTTATTCTGGTTTTAGTCTTCATTATTTCCCACAGGTCTACTCTAGAGATACTCTGGAGATACTCTGGGTTTACTTGGGGTTTACTCTGGAGATACTCTGGGTTTACACTGGGTTTACTCTAGAGGTACTCTGGGTTTACTCTGGAGATACTCTGGGTTTATTCTGGGTTTACTCTGGAGATACTCTGGGTTTACTCTGGAGATACTCTGTGTTTATTCTGGGTTTACTCTGGAGATACTCTGGGTTTACTCTCAGACGAGGGCTTTCTGATCTCTCTGTGCTGCTGCTGCTCTGCTGCTGGTCAGCCTCTGTTCTGTCCCAGTTTATCTGCGTTAACACAGAGACTGGGATTCCATAACGACTGTTCTGTTTAATTTAGCTGTGCCAGTGGCCTGTGCGTTAACACACAGATTATGTTTCCATGACGATTGATATGTTTTATTTAGCTGTGTCGGTGGCCTGTGTGTTAACACAGAGATTATGTTTCCATGACGACTGATATATTTAATTTAGCTGTGCCAGTGGCCTTTGTGTTAACACAGAGATTAGGTTTCCATGACGACTGATATGTTTAATTTAGCTGTGTCGGTGGAGCCCTGGAGACCCCAGGGCGATTAATCAAAAGGACGCGCAGGTACAGGAGCAGCGTTAGCGTTAGCTTCCTTTAATAACCATTTAAAAGACCTGAGTCTGTGCCAGACTTGCTCTACTGAGGCCTGCTCTCTGCTACCCAGTATAAATAAAGAGCCACTTTTGGGAATCCCTATTTTCACTAAATCAGCGATAAAATACTGGGTTATGCCCCCCCCCCCTCCCCATTATGCCAAGTGGGAACATTTGAATTCAGATTACGAACTTAACTGTGTGCATGTGTGTGTGTGTTTGTTTGTATACATGTTTGTGTGTATGTGTTTGTTTTGTGTGTGTGTGTGTGTGTATGTGCATGAGCATGTATGCATGCAAGTATGGGAGGTGGTCATGAGATGAATGTGTGTGTGTGTGTATGTGTGTGTGTGTGTGTGTGTGTGTATGTGCGTGCGTGCGTGCGTGTGTGTGTATGTTAGGCATGATATTTCTCTTACCTGCAGTAAAGCTGGTATGATCTTCACGTGAGTAATTACATAACAGTGGAAGTGTTAGATTTGGCTTTCATTAAGACTGAACTGGATTTAGTTTAAAACAGTCAGAACATCCCGATAGCCTCTTGCTGTACTATCTGAGGTCATGTGAGGTATTTAGGGAGAGATTTTTATTTGTTTACTTCTTTTTTTGCTTCATCTGGTTTAGGGGGACAGTTTTTGTCTGCAGTGTAATATCCTGCACACAATGTGCACAAAGTTGCGATTTTCTTTTTATTTATTTGCATATTTATGAATATGCAATGCGTTCTTTAGAACTTCATTAATTTCATAGATTTTGGGATGACTTTTCTCGGAGCAGAAGTCCCGCCGTGTGCGTTTCTGGGGACTGGAGCGCGGCGCTTTGACGATGCAGACGCTTACAGGGGCGATAAATCTCGCGTTCGTCTGGACTCTCGGTGCAAAACCAGCGGCACTTTCTTCGCAGGTGATGCATTTCATTTGGCCCGAGGTCTTATGAAAAATGAATCCGGCCCGGACTGCTGCCGCCGTCCCGACCTTCTCTGCACGAGGCCTCAAACCGCCTCTCTGTCCTTTAATTCCCCCGCGGACGGAGGAGGAGGAGGAGGAAGGTTGACTCCAAGGGTCGAGTGGAAAAGTCAAATGAGCTCCCTGAGTGCTGGGTCACTGATTTGTGGTCTCTGAATAAGGTTGGGTTAGGGTTAGGGTAAGGTTGTGTTTTACCAGCAGTGGTGACTCCTCAATGCGCACGAGTCCCTCTTTAAGGCAGGCAGGACTGCTACTGTCCTTAAAGGGTACTGTCCCTAAAGTAGGACTGGTACTGTCCTTAAAGGGTACTGTCCTTACAGTATTACATTACATTACATTATAGGTTCTTAGCAGACGCTCTTATCCAGAGCGACTTACAACAAGTGCATTACAAAACTCAGAGACAAGCGCTTTACAACATTCCTGCAAGAGAGCTACAATAGGTATAACTTTGCTTAGGTATAAGTGTGAATTGTACACCCTATTTTTTTTTTTTTTTTTTTTTTTAGAAAAAAAAATGTTAGAGGGTAGTGGGGGGTGATGAGGTGAGATGTAGCTTGAAGAGGTGAGTCTTCAGTCTACGTTTGAAGACGGCCAGGGTCTCTGCTGTTCTGACTTGCACAGGAAGGTCATTCCACCACCGTGGGGCTAGAACAGACAGGAGGCGTGACCGGGTGCTGGTGCGAGCCGGGGCAGGGACCAGGCGACATGTGGCAGCAGAACGGAGAGGTCTAGCTGGGGTGTAGGGTCTGATGAGTTGACGTAGATAGGGAGGGGCTGACCCCCTGGCTGCTTTGAAGGCAAGCACTAATGTTTTAAATTTGATGCGAGCCATCACGGGGAGCCAGTGGAGGGTGGTGAGCAGGGGGGTAACGTGGGAATGTCTGGGGAGGTTGAAGACCAGACGCGCTGCTGCGTTCTGGATGAGTTGCAGGGGTCTGATAGATGATGCTGGGAGGCCAGCAAGCAGGGAGTTACAGTAGTCCAGGCGGGACAGGACCACTGCCTGGACGAGGAGTTGGGTCGAGTAAGTTGTGAGGAAGGGGCGGATCCTCCGGATGTTATACAGGAAGAACCTGCATGAACGTGTCACTGCTGAAATGTGCTCGGTGAGGGACAGTCTGTTGTCCATCACCACGCCAAGGTTTCTAGTTGAGGGTGATGGTGTGAGGATGGTATTACCTAGGGAGATAGAGAGATCAGAGAGAGGGGAGTTAAGAGCCGGAATATAAATGAGCTCTGTCTTACCTGGATTGAGCTTGAGATGGTGGCGGACCATCCAGCTCTGAATATCACTCAGGCAGGCAGTGATGCGGGCTGAGACCTGTGTGTCAGAGGGTGGGAAGGAGAGAAACAGTTGTGTGTCATCAGCATAGCAATGGTAAGACATACCATGAGCTGTGATGACAGGGCCAAGGGACTGGGTGTAGAGAGAGAAGAGGAGAGGACCAAGGACCGAGCCCTGTGGGACTCCGGTGATGAGGGGGTGTGGCGCAGATACTTTACCAGCCCAGGCTACCTGGAAGGAGCGATCTGAGAGGTAAGACTCAATCCAATTGAGGACTGTGCCACAGATCCCCATTGCAGATAGGGAGGACAGGAGGGTGGGGTGGTCGACTGTGTCGAAGGCTGCCGATAGGTCCAGAAGTAATAAGACGGAGGAGAGGGAGGCTGCTCGGGCTGCGTGGAGAGCTTCGTTGACAGAGAGGAGTGCGGTCTCTGTCGAGTGGCCTGGTCTGAATCCAGACTGATGGGGATCGAGGAGCTCATTCTGTGAAAGAAACACAGAGAGTTGATTTGATGCAGCACGTTCAATGGTTTTTGACAGAAATGGAAGGAGAGATACCGGTCTGTAGTTCCCAATGATGGAGGGGTCTAGTGTGGTCTTTTTCAGGAGGGGGGAGATGAGGGCCTTCTTGAAGGTTGACGGGAAGCAGCCGGATGTCAGGGAGGAGTTAACCAGGGAGGTGATGAATGGGAGAATCTCGGGTGAGATTGCCTGGAGGAGTGGTGAGGGAATGGGGTCAAGGGCACAGGTTGTGGGGCGATGGGAAAGTAGGAGTTGTGAAACCTCAGAATCGGTGAGGGGAGAGAAGTCGGAGAAACAAGGGGAAATGGTGAGGGAGGGGGAGAGTACAGGTTGAGGGGTGGGGAGTTGGGAGCCAGTGACCGTAAGCAGAGGAGTGGAGAGACAAGGGGAGGGGAGCATAGGGTGAGGTGGAGTGCAGAAGGAGTTGCGGATGACTGCAATCTTCTCGTCAAAGAAGGTTGCAAAGTCGTCAGCAGTGAGCGAGGACTGAGGGCGTGCAGATGGCTGGCTGAGGAGAGAGGAAAAGACAGAAAACAGTTGCCGAGGGTTAGAACGGTAGTTATGGATTTTGGTTTGATAGTAGTTTACCTTGGCAGCAGTCACCGTGGAGGAGAACGCTGCAAGGAGGGATTGGTAGGCAGAGAGGTCTGAAGCATCTCTGGATGTCCTCCACTTCCTCTCTGCTGCACGGAGTCCAACCCTGGAGGTGCGTATGGCATTGGACATCCACGGGCGGGGAGGAGATGGACGTGTTGGCCTAGAGACAGTGGGGCAGAGGGAGTCAAGAGCAGATGTAAGGGAGGAAAGTAGGGAGGTGGATGCAGAATCAGTGGGGAGGGTAGTGAAGGATTCGAGAGGAGGGAGGGCAGCAGTGACAGATGAAGCAAGAGAGGAGGTTGAGAGGGAGCAGAGATTGCGGCGGACAGATATAGTGGGTGTGGGGGGAGAAGGTGGGTGAGAGGGAGCAAGGGGGAGGGAGAAGGAAACGAAGTGGTGGTCAGAGGTGTGCAGAGGGGTTACAGTGATATCGGTGCAAGGGCTATTCCTCAGAAAAACCAGGTCGAGGAGGTTGCCCGCCTTGTGGGTAGGGGGAGATGACTGTAGGGAGAGGTCAAAGGAGTGGAGGAGATGTAGGACAGCTGAAGACTGGGATGTTTCCAGGTGGAGGTTGAAATCTCCAAGCAGGATCAGTGGGGTGCCGTCCTCAGGGAAAGAGCTGAGTAGGATATCCAGCTCATCGATGAAGTTTCCCAGTGGACCTGGGGGGCGATAAATGACAACAATGTATAGATTAGTTGGACAGGTGATTGAAACAGAATGGTATTCAAAACTGAATCGGGGTAGGTCAGAGAGAGGTAGGGCTGAGTATTTCCAGGAGGGAGAGATTAGGAGACCAGTGCCACCACCACGGCCTGATGGTCGGGGAGTGTGGGAGAATGAAAAGAAAGAGGAGAGGGCAGCAGGGGTTGCAGTGTTCTCTGGGGTGATCCATGTCTCAGTGAGGGCAAGGAAATCAAGGGAGAGCAGGGAGGCATAGGCTGAGATGAAATCAGCCTTCTTTGAAGCAGACTGGCAGTTCCAAAGTCCTCCAGCAACTGTGCAGTTATTGCAGGGAGACAGCTGGGGGTAGGAGAGGTTAGCTGGGTTCCGTCGCTTAGGGGGGCCACGTCTTTGGAACCGGGTGCTGTAGGGCAGAGAGCAGACAGAGATGGGAAGAGCTTGCATAAAACTGAGGAGGAGCGACGCTAGCGTCGCTCAGAAACACTATTTGAAGTGCCGCGTAATTACTCAAATAATGTAGCGATAAGCGGCTCTAAACGGATCAAATACAAGCAATTTACAATACCTTGAACCAAAACAGCTGCGCAGATAAAACGGGGATGAAACAAAGTTACCGATCAAAGATTTACGCGATACTAATTACTACCAATATTGCACAGCTGACAATCAATCAAGACTAGGAGTTTAACCGGTAAAAACAGCTGGCTACAAATCACTAATATGACGACGCAACAAGCAAAGACGACTAATTTAAAGAAACTAAGGCAAATTAAGGCCACAAGACACAACTAACAAGCAAAACAATACTTAGACTAGCTACTCAGAGGGACGGAAGTGAAGCTCTAGTCACGCCGAGGAGAATGCACTTTCTGAAGAAGTTCTAGAAAGCAGCAGTTTTAAAGCTAGCGTCGCTCAGAAACACTATTTGAAGTGCCGCGTAATTACTCAAATAATGTAGCGATAAGCGGCTCTAAACGGATCAAATACAAGCAATTTACAATACCTTGAACCAAAACAGCTGCGCAGATAAAACGGGGATGAAACAAAGTTACCGATCAAAGATTTACGCGATACTAATTACTACCAATATTGCACAGCTGACAATCAATCAAGACTAGGAGTTTAACCGGTAAAAACAGCTGGCTACAAATCACTAATATGACGACGCAACAAGCAAAGACGACTAATTTAAAGAAACTAAGGCAAATTAAGGCCACAAGACACAACTAACAAGCAAAACAATACTTAGACTAGCTACTCAGAGGGACGGAAGTGAAGCTCTAGTCACGCCGAGGAGAATGCACTTTCTGAAGAAGTTCTAGAAAGCAGCAGTTTTAAAGCTAGCGTCGCTCAGAAACACTATTTGAAGTGCCGCGTAATTACTCAAATAATGTAGCGATAAGCGGCTCTAAACGGATCAAATACAAGCAATTTACAATACCTTGAACCAAAACAGCTGCGCAGATAAAACGGGGATGAAACAAAGTTACCGATCAAAGATTTACGCGATACTAATTACTACCAATATTGCACAGCTGACAATCAATCAAGACTAGGAGTTTAACCGGTAAAAACAGCTGGCTACAAATCACTAATATGACGACGCAACAAGCAAAGACGACTAATTTAAAGAAACTAAGGCAAATTAAGGCCACAAGACACAACTAACAAGCAAAACAATACTTAGACTAGCTACTCAGAGGGACGGAAGTGAAGCTCTAGTCACGCCGAGGAGAATGCACTTTCTGAAGAAGTTCTAGAAAGCAGCAGTTTTAAGCTAGCGTCGCTCAGAAACACTATTTGAAGTGCCGCGTAATTACTCAAATAATGTAGCGATAAGCGGCTCTAAACGGATCAAATACAAGCAATTTACAATACCTTGAACCAAAACAGCTGCGCAGATAAAACGGGGATGAAACAAAGTTACCGATCAAAGATTTACGCGATACTAATTACTACCAATATTGCACAGCTGACAATCAATCAAGACTAGGAGTTTAACCGGTAAAAACAGCTGGCTACAAATCACTAATATGACGACGCAACAAGCAAAGACGACTAATTTAAAGAAACTAAGGCAAATTAAGGCCACAAGACACAACTAACAAGCAAAACAATACTTAGACTAGCTACTCAGAGGGACGGAAGTGAAGCTCTAGTCACGCCGAGGAGAATGCACTTTCTGAAGAAGTTCTAGAAAGCAGCAGTTTTAAACTAGCGTCGCTCAGAAACACTATTTGAAGTGCCGCGTAATTACTCAAATAATGTAGCGATAAGCGGCTCTAAACGGATCAAATACAAGCAATTTACAATACCTTGAACCAAAACAGCTGCGCAGATAAAACGGGGATGAAACAAAGTTACCGATCAAAGATTTACGCGATACTAATTACTACCAATATTGCACAGCTGACAATCAATCAAGACTAGGAGTTTAACCGGTAAAAACAGCTGGCTACAAATCACTAATATGACGACGCAACAAGCAAAGACGACTAATTTAAAGAAACTAAGGCAAATTAAGGCCACAAGACACAACTAACAAGCAAAACAATACTTAGACTAGCTACTCAGAGGGACGGAAGTGAAGCTCTAGTCACGCCGAGGAGAATGCACTTTCTGAAGAAGTTCTAGAAAGCAGCAGTTTTAAACTAGCGTCGCTCAGAAACACTATTTGAAGTGCCGCGTAATTACTCAAATAATGTAGCGATAAGCGGCTCTAAACGGATCAAATACAAGCAATTTACAATACCTTGAACCAAAACAGCTGCGCAGATAAAACGGGGATGAAACAAAGTTACCGATCAAAGATTTACGCGATACTAATTACTACCAATATTGCACAGCTGACAATCAATCAAGACTAGGAGTTTAACCGGTAAAAACAGCTGGCTACAAATCACTAATATGACGACGCAACAAGCAAAGACGACTAATTTAAAGAAACTAAGGCAAATTAAGGCCACAAGACACAACTAACAAGCAAAACAATACTTAGACTAGCTACTCAGAGGGACGGAAGTGAAGCTCTAGTCACGCCGAGGAGAATGCACTTTCTGAAGAAGTTCTAGAAAGCAGCAGTTTTAAACTAGCGTCGCTCAGAAACACTATTTGAAGTGCCGCGTAATTACTCAAATAATGTAGCGATAAGCGGCTCTAAACGGATCAAATACAAGCAATTTACAATACCTTGAACCAAAACAGCTGCGCAGATAAAACGGGGATGAAACAAAGTTACCGATCAAAGATTTACGCGATACTAATTACTACCAATATTGCACAGCTGACAATCAATCAAGACTAGGAGTTTAACCGGTAAAAACAGCTGGCTACAAATCACTAATATGACGACGCAACAAGCAAAGACGACTAATTTAAAGAAACTAAGGCAAATTAAGGCCACAAGACACAACTAACAAGCAAAACAATACTTAGACTAGCTACTCAGAGGGACGGAAGTGAAGCTCTAGTCACGCCGAGGAGAATGCACTTTCTGAAGAAGTTCTAGAAAGCAGCAGTTTTAAACTAGCGTCGCTCAGAAACACTATTTGAAGTGCCGCGTAATTACTCAAATAATGTAGCGATAAGCGGCTCTAAACGGATCAAATACAAGCAATTTACAATACCTTGAACCAAAACAGCTGCGCAGATAAAACGGGGATGAAACAAAGTTACCGATCAAAGATTTACGCGATACTAATTACTACCAATATTGCACAGCTGACAATCAATCAAGACTAGGAGTTTAACCGGTAAAAACAGCTGGCTACAAATCACTAATATGACGACGCAACAAGCAAAGACGACTAATTTAAAGAAACTAAGGCAAATTAAGGCCACAAGACACAACTAACAAGCAAAACAATACTTAGACTAGCTACTCAGAGGGACGGAAGTGAAGCTCTAGTCACGCCGAGGAGAATGCACTTTCTGAAGAAGTTCTAGAAAGCAGCAGTTTTAAACTAGCGTCGCTCAGAAACACTATTTGAAGTGCCGCGTAATTACTCAAATAATGTAGCGATAAGCGGCTCTAAACGGATCAAATACAAGCAATTTACAATACCTTGAACCAAAACAGCTGCGCAGATAAAACGGGGATGAAACAAAGTTACCGATCAAAGATTTACGCGATACTAATTACTACCAATATTGCACAGCTGACAATCAATCAAGACTAGGAGTTTAACCGGTAAAAACAGCTGGCTACAAATCACTAATATGACGACGCAACAAGCAAAGACGACTAATTTAAAGAAACTAAGGCAAATTAAGGCCACAAGACACAACTAACAAGCAAAACAATACTTAGACTAGCTACTCAGAGGGACGGAAGTGAAGCTCTAGTCACGCCGAGGAGAATGCACTTTCTGAAGAAGTTCTAGAAAGCAGCAGTTTTAAACTAGCGTCGCTCAGAAACACTATTTGAAGTGCCGCGTAATTACTCAAATAATGTAGCGATAAGCGGCTCTAAACGGATCAAATACAAGCAATTTACAATACCTTGAACCAAAACAGCTGCGCAGATAAAACGGGGATGAAACAAAGTTACCGATCAAAGATTTACGCGATACTAATTACTACCAATATTGCACAGCTGACAATCAATCAAGACTAGGAGTTTAACCGGTAAAAACAGCTGGCTACAAATCACTAATATGACGACGCAACAAGCAAAGACGACTAATTTAAAGAAACTAAGGCAAATTAAGGCCACAAGACACAACTAACAAGCAAAACAATACTTAGACTAGCTACTCAGAGGGACGGAAGTGAAGCTCTAGTCACGCCGAGGAGAATGCACTTTCTGAAGAAGTTCTAGAAAGCAGCAGTTTTAAACTAGCGTCGCTCAGAAACACTATTTGAAGTGCCGCGTAATTACTCAAATAATGTAGCGATAAGCGGCTCTAAACGGATCAAATACAAGCAATTTACAATACCTTGAACCAAAACAGCTGCGCAGATAAAACGGGGATGAAACAAAGTTACCGATCAAAGATTTACGCGATACTAATTACTACCAATATTGCACAGCTGACAATCAATCAAGACTAGGAGTTTAACCGGTAAAAACAGCTGGCTACAAATCACTAATATGACGACGCAACAAGCAAAGACGACTAATTTAAAGAAACTAAGGCAAATTAAGGCCACAAGACACAACTAACAAGCAAAACAATACTTAGACTAGCTACTCAGAGGGACGGAAGTGAAGCTCTAGTCACGCCGAGGAGAATGCACTTTCTGAAGAAGTTCTAGAAAGCAGCAGTTTTAAACTAGCGTCGCTCAGAAACACTATTTGAAGTGCCGCGTAATTACTCAAATAATGTAGCGATAAGCGGCTCTAAACGGATCAAATACAAGCAATTTACAATACCTTGAACCAAAACAGCTGCGCAGATAAAACGGGGATGAAACAAAGTTACCGATCAAAGATTTACGCGATACTAATTACTACCAATATTGCACAGCTGACAATCAATCAAGACTAGGAGTTTAACCGGTAAAAACAGCTGGCTACAAATCACTAATATGACGACGCAACAAGCAAAGACGACTAATTTAAAGAAACTAAGGCAAATTAAGGCCACAAGACACAACTAACAAGCAAAACAATACTTAGACTAGCTACTCAGAGGGACGGAAGTGAAGCTCTAGTCACGCCGAGGAGAATGCACTTTCTGAAGAAGTTCTAGAAAGCAGCAGTTTTAAACTAGCGTCGCTCAGAAACACTATTTGAAGTGCCGCGTAATTACTCAAATAATGTAGCGATAAGCGGCTCTAAACGGATCAAATACAAGCAATTTACAATACCTTGAACCAAAACAGCTGCGCAGATAAAACGGGGATGAAACAAAGTTACCGATCAAAGATTTACGCGATACTAATTACTACCAATATTGCACAGCTGACAATCAATCAAGACTAGGAGTTTAACCGGTAAAAACAGCTGGCTACAAATCACTAATATGACGACGCAACAAGCAAAGACGACTAATTTAAAGAAACTAAGGCAAATTAAGGCCACAAGACACAACTAACAAGCAAAACAATACTTAGACTAGCTACTCAGAGGGACGGAAGTGAAGCTCTAGTCACGCCGAGGAGAATGCACTTTCTGAAGAAGTTCTAGAAAGCAGCAGTTTTAAACTAGCGTCGCTCAGAAACACTATTTGAAGTGCCGCGTAATTACTCAAATAATGTAGCGATAAGCGGCTCTAAACGGATCAAATACAAGCAATTTACAATACCTTGAACCAAAACAGCTGCGCAGATAAAACGGGGATGAAACAAAGTTACCGATCAAAGATTTACGCGATACTAATTACTACCAATATTGCACAGCTGACAATCAATCAAGACTAGGAGTTTAACCGGTAAAAACAGCTGGCTACAAATCACTAATATGACGACGCAACAAGCAAAGACGACTAATTTAAAGAAACTAAGGCAAATTAAGGCCACAAGACACAACTAACAAGCAAAACAATACTTAGACTAGCTACTCAGAGGGACGGAAGTGAAGCTCTAGTCACGCCGAGGAGAATGCACTTTCTGAAGAAGTTCTAGAAAGCAGCAGTTTTAAACTAGCGTCGCTCAGAAACACTATTTGAAGTGCCGCGTAATTACTCAAATAATGTAGCGATAAGCGGCTCTAAACGGATCAAATACAAGCAATTTACAATACCTTGAACCAAAACAGCTGCGCAGATAAAACGGGGATGAAACAAAGTTACCGATCAAAGATTTACGCGATACTAATTACTACCAATATTGCACAGCTGACAATCAATCAAGACTAGGAGTTTAACCGGTAAAAACAGCTGGCTACAAATCACTAATATGACGACGCAACAAGCAAAGACGACTAATTTAAAGAAACTAAGGCAAATTAAGGCCACAAGACACAACTAACAAGCAAAACAATACTTAGACTAGCTACTCAGAGGGACGGAAGTGAAGCTCTAGTCACGCCGAGGAGAATGCACTTTCTGAAGAAGTTCTAGAAAGCAGCAGTTTTAAACTAGCGTCGCTCAGAAACACTATTTGAAGTGCCGCGTAATTACTCAAATAATGTAGCGATAAGCGGCTCTAAACGGATCAAATACAAGCAATTTACAATACCTTGAACCAAAACAGCTGCGCAGATAAAACGGGGATGAAACAAAGTTACCGATCAAAGATTTACGCGATACTAATTACTACCAATATTGCACAGCTGACAATCAATCAAGACTAGGAGTTTAACCGGTAAAAACAGCTGGCTACAAATCACTAATATGACGACGCAACAAGCAAAGACGACTAATTTAAAGAAACTAAGGCAAATTAAGGCCACAAGACACAACTAACAAGCAAAACAATACTTAGACTAGCTACTCAGAGGGACGGAAGTGAAGCTCTAGTCACGCCGAGGAGAATGCACTTTCTGAAGAAGTTCTAGAAAGCAGCAGTTTTAAACTAGCGTCGCTCAGAAACACTATTTGAAGTGCCGCGTAATTACTCAAATAATGTAGCGATAAGCGGCTCTAAACGGATCAAATACAAGCAATTTACAATACCTTGAACCAAAACAGCTGCGCAGATAAAACGGGGATGAAACAAAGTTACCGATCAAAGATTTACGCGATACTAATTACTACCAATATTGCACAGCTGACAATCAATCAAGACTAGGAGTTTAACCGGTAAAAACAGCTGGCTACAAATCACTAATATGACGACGCAACAAGCAAAGACGACTAATTTAAAGAAACTAAGGCAAATTAAGGCCACAAGACACAACTAACAAGCAAAACAATACTTAGACTAGCTACTCAGAGGGACGGAAGTGAAGCTCTAGTCACGCCGAGGAGAATGCACTTTCTGAAGAAGTTCTAGAAAGCAGCAGTTTTAAACTAGCGTCGCTCAGAAACACTATTTGAAGTGCCGCGTAATTACTCAAATAATGTAGCGATAAGCGGCTCTAAACGGATCAAATACAAGCAATTTACAATACCTTGAACCAAAACAGCTGCGCAGATAAAACGGGGATGAAACAAAGTTACCGATCAAAGATTTACGCGATACTAATTACTACCAATATTGCACAGCTGACAATCAATCAAGACTAGGAGTTTAACCGGTAAAAACAGCTGGCTACAAATCACTAATATGACGACGCAACAAGCAAAGACGACTAATTTAAAGAAACTAAGGCAAATTAAGGCCACAAGACACAACTAACAAGCAAAACAATACTTAGACTAGCTACTCAGAGGGACGGAAGTGAAGCTCTAGTCACGCCGAGGAGAATGCACTTTCTGAAGAAGTTCTAGAAAGCAGCAGTTTTAAACTAGCGTCGCTCAGAAACACTATTTGAAGTGCCGCGTAATTACTCAAATAATGTAGCGATAAGCGGCTCTAAACGGATCAAATACAAGCAATTTACAATACCTTGAACCAAAACAGCTGCGCAGATAAAACGGGGATGAAACAAAGTTACCGATCAAAGATTTACGCGATACTAATTACTACCAATATTGCACAGCTGACAATCAATCAAGACTAGGAGTTTAACCGGTAAAAACAGCTGGCTACAAATCACTAATATGACGACGCAACAAGCAAAGACGACTAATTTAAAGAAACTAAGGCAAATTAAGGCCACAAGACACAACTAACAAGCAAAACAATACTTAGACTAGCTACTCAGAGGGACGGAAGTGAAGCTCTAGTCACGCCGAGGAGAATGCACTTTCTGAAGAAGTTCTAGAAAGCAGCAGTTTTAAACTAGCGTCGCTCAGAAACACTATTTGAAGTGCCGCGTAATTACTCAAATAATGTAGCGATAAGCGGCTCTAAACGGATCAAATACAAGCAATTTACAATACCTTGAACCAAAACAGCTGCGCAGATAAAACGGGGATGAAACAAAGTTACCGATCAAAGATTTACGCGATACTAATTACTACCAATATTGCACAGCTGACAATCAATCAAGACTAGGAGTTTAACCGGTAAAAACAGCTGGCTACAAATCACTAATATGACGACGCAACAAGCAAAGACGACTAATTTAAAGAAACTAAGGCAAATTAAGGCCACAAGACACAACTAACAAGCAAAACAATACTTAGACTAGCTACTCAGAGGGACGGAAGTGAAGCTCTAGTCACGCCGAGGAGAATGCACTTTCTGAAGAAGTTCTAGAAAGCAGCAGTTTTAAACTAGCGTCGCTCAGAAACGCTATTTGAAGTGCCGCGTAATTACTCAAATAATGTAGCGATAAGCGGCTCTAAACGGATCAAATACAAGCAATTTACAATACCTTGAACCAAAACAGCTGCGCAGATAAAACGGGGATGAAACAAAGTTACCGATCAAAGATTTACGCGATACTAATTACTACCAATATTGCACAGCTGACAATCAATCAAGACTAGGAGTTTAACCGGTAAAAACAGCTGGCTACAAATCACTAATATGACGACGCAACAAGCAAAGACGACTAATTTAAAGAAACTAAGGCAGTAGGACTGGTACTGTCCCTAAAGTAGGACTGGTACTGTCCTTAAAGGGTACTGTCCTTACAGTAGGACTGGTACTGTCCCTAAAGTAGGACTGGTACTGTCCTTAAAGGGTACTGTCCCTAAAGTAGGACTGGTACTGCCCCTAAAGTAGGACTGGTACTGTCCTTAAAGGGTACTGCCCCTAAAGTAGGACTGGTACTGCCCCTAAAGTAGGACTGGTACTGTCCCTAAAGTAGGACTGGTCTGGCACTGTCCTTAAAGTAGGACTGGTACTGTCCCTAAAGTAGGACTGGTACTGCCCCTAAAGTAGGACTGGTACTGTCCCTAAAGTAGGACTGGTACTGTCCCTAAAGTAGGACTGGTACTGTCCCTAAAGTAGGACTGGTACTGTCCCTAAAGTAGGACTGTACTCATGAGACAGCGTTTCTGAAGCGATTAGATTCTGACCCCTTGTTTCTCTCGGGTTCCTGTGCATCTTCTGCCTGTGGAGAGAGATTCTGCAGCGCTACTGCACGCTCTGTACTGCACACCGCTCTGATAACTGCTGAAATATAAACCTGATGGCAGCGTCTAACTGAACGCTTTGTGTGTCTCTCTCTCTCTCTGCGTTTCCAGGCCGAGGTGGTCGATGTGCAGTACGGGACTGTGAAAGACCTGATCCGAGCCAACACAACGACCAGCGCCACCAAAAGAATTGCACTGTTGAAACTAGGACAGGCGCCTCTTCTGTACACGGTAAGATTCTGGGGCAAGAACAAGGGGGTCATCCATTCTGGATACTTCTGTTACAGTAACATCCTTCTATTGTGTGCGAGCGTGTGTGTGTGTGTGTGTGTGAACATGTGTGTGTGCGTGTGTGAACATGTGTGTGTGCGTGTGTGTGTGTGTGAACGTGTGTGTATGTGTGCGAGCGTGTGTGAGCATTTGTGTGTTTGTGTGTAGCGTGCGTGTGCGTGTGTGTGTGTGTGTGTGTGTAGCATGTGTGTGTGTCTGTACGTGTGTGTGTGTGTGTGTGTTTGTGTGTAGCATCTGTGTGTGTGTGTGTATGTAGCATGTGTGTGTGTCTGATCGTGTGTGTGTGTGTTTGTTTATAGCATCTGTGTGTGTGTGTGTGTGTGTGCCTGTACGTGTCTGTACGTGTGTGTATGTGTGTGATATTGTGGCGGTTTGTCAGGTTCCACCCTGCATTGTTTGCCCTCCCCAGGTGTGCTAGCAGGGTTGGGGGTGTGTCTGTCACACAGGAAGTGAATGACTGGTGCTGTCAGACCTTCAGCTTTAATGCAAACAGATCGTTTCACACTGGACATTTTCCAGAGAGAGTGAAACAGATAAAAACACAGCTGAGTCAATTTTGGGGGTAAAAAAACGACGCATGTGTTTGTTTGTTTTTTTTTTTCCTTTAAAAAACTGTTCAGCACTCTGGGTCAATATTTATAAACCTGACTGATTGTTTCGTCTGTACACCGGAGATCACAGTTTCACATTCGGCTGTTTCTCAGTGACGCAAATTTGTCAGCGCAAATTGCGCCCCCGAATCTGGGCCAGCCGCTGAAGAGGGGCCAGAAAGAAATGGCGGTAATTAGGATGGATTAGTGAAAAGGTCAGCGGAAAATGAGAGGCTTTCAGCGGTATCAGATTCACACATCTCCCCCCGTCAGCCGCGCGTGCGTCCCAGACTCCCGCTGCAGACAGGAAGGACACGGCGGCTTCCAGAAGGCTACTCGCCATCGGACGAGGCGGGAAGGCTGTCCGCTCTCCTGAGTCTCAAATCCGTCACGATTAGAAAGCTCCTCAGGATCCGCTCTTCCCTCTTCCCCCACCTCGTTATTTATTTATTTTATTATTATTTTATTCTTTTTTTGAAAGTGTGATGTTCAGATGAAACGTGCGGTGAGGTGAAAGGAACCGGGGGAGCTCACCGGGGAGTGTTTGCGCGCGTCTTTAGAACTCGCAGAGAACTTTTCACACGCTCCCTGCCCGCTCCCTGCCTGCACGTTTCCAGCGCACGCATGCTAATGCGGAAAGGGAGCGTGCGCTCGCTCCTGCAGAACCTCCTTGCACACGATTTCGTCACTTCAGGAGCGTTGCCTGTTCATGAACTCCATGGAAAGGCATGTATTAAAGTTTGCAGTACAGTTCTGGGTTGTGATTACTGCACACCTGTATGGCGATTCACCGTGTTCAGCTCTGGTTTGTGAATACTGCACACCTTTACAGCTTTACGCGTAGCTCTGCTGCAGCAGTCTGCTGGTGTGATGGTTTGGCTGTTTATCGATTATTCAGAGCAGTTTGTCCAAGTAGGAAACTTTAGAGAATATAGAACAGAGAATTAGCATCGCTGTGCCTTGCTTCTGTGATAGTCAGCATAACCCAGCAATCGCTGTCTCTCTCCACCCCCCCCACCAGGTCAGCTGTCGCTATCCCCCCCTTTGTTTGCTATCCCCCCCCCCTCCCCCCCCCCCCCGCAGGGACTGGTGGCCGAGTTCAGTACGCGGGAGTGCTCACCTGTCGGGGGGAATTGATTTGGCATCTTGGGGTTACCTGGGATTCCCGCTTTTATAGTGTGTGTGAGAATCAGCCCACTGTATGAAGAGCACACTGCTGCCTGTTAGCCCAGCGGTGTTTCTGAAGGCTTCCAGCATAAACACACACCCACACACATACACACACACACACACACACACACACTCACACCCACACATACCCACACACACACACACACCCACACACATACACACACACACACTCACACACACACACACACACACACACACCCACACACACACACACACACACACACACACACACACACACACACACACGCACACACACACCCACACCCACACCCACACCCACACACACACACACACACACCCACACACACACACGCACACTGAGATACGTGCAGATACCCACACACGCACACACGCACACACACACACACACACTCAGATGCGTGCAGATACACACCCCCACACACACACACACACACACACGCACACTCAGATACGTGCAGATACCCACACACGCACACACTCAGATGCGTGCAGATACACACACCCCCACCCACACATTACATTACATTCATTTAGCAGACGCTTTTATCCAAAGCGACGTACAAGAAGTGCATTTTCATGATCGTAGACAACTGCTGAACACGGGTTCAGTAAGGTACAGTTACTTATTTTGTACAGCTATTTCTAGCCGAGAACAATGAACACTATCCTGGTCTAACATCTGCAAAGCCAAACTAGGCAGAAGATTAAGCTAGAGTATTAGGTCAAATACAATTTACCAAGAAGTGCAGGGATGGGGCAACATGTAACAAGTGACAGGAAAAAGGGTTTTTTTTATTTATTTAAAAAATATATATATATACACAGCATGGTGGTGGTTATTCTAGGTATAGTCTGAAGAGATGAGTCTTCAGGCCACGGCGGAAGATGGATAGTGAGGGGGAGGTTCGGAGAGGGACGGGGAGTTCGTTCCACCACTGGGGAGCTAGGGTGGAGAAGCTCTGTGATCCCTTTGGGCGGGTGGGAGGGGTTACAAGACGCCCTGCTGCTGTAGAGCGGAGTGGTCGAGCAGGCACATAGAATTGAGTCATGTCCTGCAAGTAGATGGGGGCTGTCTTGTTGGTGGCAGTGTAGGCAAGGGTCAGGGCTTTGAATCACACCCACACACACCCCCACACACACACACACACACACACACACACACGCACACTCAGATACGTGCAGATACCCACACACGCTCACAAGCACACACACACACGCACACACTCAGATGCGTGCAGATGCACACACACGCACACACATGCAGAAATAAGCACAAATAGAGAGAGACGTGTTTATTGGTGTGAGGTAAACTGCGTGGGAGGTGCAGAGCGGACCCAGTCTGACAGAGAGTCTGAGTGCGGTAGGGTCTCATGCAGATCAGTATTCTATAAATGCCTCCCATTGTTTCCTCTTTCCTAATAAAACCAGGATCATTGATTTCTGAGCTTTGCTTTCTCACAGGGATCATGAAACAGGCTGATATACAGTTTCTGGTTCATAAGTATTCATAATAAACAGCGTTCTCTCTGGTCTGCCAAATGAAGAATAAATTATCATTAATGCATGTGTCAGGCATTTACCCTCTCTGCGTATGGATATCCACAGGATCCCCTGCTCTATTGATTACTGGTAATTGAAGTGGAACTAAAAATTATGTCTAATTGTGTGTTTGGGCTGTAAATAAACTCCTTGCGTTACCTGGAGTGCATTTCGCCTCCCGCGCTTTGAGGAGCTTGCGGTAGATTATAAGGACGTTTGCATCTCAGATTGCGTGCGGTGAAATTTTTGCTCTGTGGGGGAAACGCAGTGTACGGAACACAGTTGTTTAATTTAGTTCATGATGTTTCAGTTAATGAAATGATTTCATGGTCGGTTTGCTCCCGTATTTAATGTTTTATGTGTTGACTGTGTGGAGAGGAACCTCCGGCTGAGCCAGTGGAGCTGAGAGATGTGTTGTGTTGTGAGAACATGATATCATCCCTCCTCAGAAGAGTAATCCCGTCCTCCCCCCCCCCCCCCCCCCCCCCGTCCCCCCCGTCCTCATCCCCCGCCCCCCCAGCCCGCCCGCCCCCCCCCTTGCTGCAGAAAGTCACGGCTTTACTTACTCCTACACACAGGAATGTGTCAGAGGATCAAACTTTGCTTTTCCAGAAAGAGAGGGGGTGTTGAGGAAGAAGAAGAAAAACTTTAATTTGAAAAATAGGACCGCGGCAAAAGCAGAAACGCACAGAAAACTGACTGATATTGATTTTTATATCTCTGGGTTTCATTTTCTAGAAATCCTGCATTGTTTCAGATGTGTTTTTCCAATGTATTTTTGGTTAATATCGTCCCCACCCCTCCCTTGAACAAATCCGGTGCAGCTGTGTGAGTTCAGCTTCAGACACTTTGTCCAGACAACATTGAATGAAAATTTCTCACAGTCAATAAAAACTCAGTTCCTGTTACTTATTTGTGGGAGAAGCTAATTTGAATTGGAATAACAAAAGTAAACACTTTTTGTAGACAAGCACAGTTCCAACATTCCAATCGATTATCTTTCATAAATAGGATCCGGCATGTATTAAATAATGTCATAGATCGTTATGCAATTAGCTAAACCTAATGTTAATCTAAACAAATTAATTTAGACCTCTCCTGGAATGACTACCTCTACACTGTGGGACCCTAATATTCAGGTAAAGTAAGACGGAAATATCACTATAATTTTTAAACACATCGAAGCAAGACTGTTTAACAGCATACAAGTGTAGTACTAATTCAATAATCTTACAAAGAAATAACAATTGGAATATATAACAGGATTACCTTACGTAAAAAAATAATAATTTTGAGATGCTTGTGGGAAAAGTATGATTGTATTTTATGGTTGAGAAGTCATTTTCATAAGATAACTCATATCTGTGAAAATGCTAGGATTCCAGTGATTTGATCTTTGTTTGCACATATATTTTCATAGATCTAAAAATGGAACTGGAAAATAAATTTATATGAGAATAGCTGCACCTGTATTATTTCCCCTGCTAAAAAAGGTATATTACTACAGTCATATGTCATATATTCACCCAAACGCATGTGTGTTTACACAGTGTTGTACTACCACAGTGGTGCTGTTTTACTATGATGGTACAAAATATGTACGTACAATTGTGAAAACTGTATTTCAACATTAGAATGTGGAATGTTTGAATTTCATGATTGTTGGATGTTAGGTGGACTAAGAAGTAAATTTTTATGCTATTTAACACTTGTATCTCTAAACAGGCTGTATAGTTATATGTAATTATAATGAGCTTTATGCTTGGGACTCATGCACATTAGTTACTGCATCTACAGTTGTTGTTACATTGTAATTACACAATGTAGCATGTACATTTTCAATACTGTTATACTGCATTTATTGTTGTTACATTGTAATTACATAGTGTAACATATCCATTTACAGTACAGTTACACTGCATCTATTGTTGTTACATTGTAATTACACAGGTATTAGTGCAGCTTCATGTAACTGTATGTATTTAAGTTTCAGCACGTGCAGATTCCCATGTCAATATGATGGTTTCTATGCAGCACATATTTGGACACTTACTGACTGCAGGAAAACAGATTCACACTGCAGTACCCAGCTAGTGCATATCGGTCTAAATCTGGACTAGCTTGTGCAGCACTGAGAAAGTGACCATTAATTCACACCTGAGTTTGACGTGTGTGTGTGTGTGTGTGGGTGTGTGTGTGTGTGTGGGTGTGTTTTTCACATGCAGGAACTGCAATAAATTATGTTTAGCCAATACGATAGTCACTTGGGACGTTAATTAAAATAACACCGCAGTGTTGTGGCTGTCAGCCTATTGGTTTGTACTCTTTTCACACTGCATATTTGGCATGCAGTTATTCCATTTGGTTCCTGGTTTTCATTCCTGATTTTATCAGAAGAACAAAAGTTAGAGTCAGCTGTGAGCTGTGGGCTCTCTGCCGGCTGGATTATCCCTGCCTCTGAGGACATTCACAATGTCCCCACAAACAGACACGCACACACACACACACACACACACACACATACATACACACACAGACACACGCTCACACGCATGCATGAACACACGCACACACACACTTATACAATCAAATATATAATCAGACACTTTGATATGAACAGTGAGAGACATGAGAGAGCTGTGACATTAAGTCACTTTCTCAAGAATAAAACGCCAAGTTGGGTAAAATGCTGAAAGACTTGAAACTGTGTTTCAAAGAGGTTAAGATATTTAAATTTTCATTTTCATTGCCAGCGATGCTCCTGCCTTTATATGTATATAAATGAAAGGTTGTCATTTTTTATTCTGTCTAATAACAAGTACCTCTTAAATAAAATAACTCCCTGTAAAATAATGTGAAATTGCATCAGTGCTTTTGCTGTAAGGACGACGCACGACATTTTCTGTGCTGTTTCCCTCTCCTCCGGAGCTATTATCCGCTTCATTTCAAACGAAGCAGGGAGCCACATCCAGGTGTTCCTTTTCCCAAAATACTCTTTAATTTTTACTGTAAGGCCGGTGTGGTTGCATTAGTGACACATGGTCTGCTCTGGGGAGACCGTTCCCTGGATTTATATGATTTTCTGGCTGAATGCCTGATTTGAGATTTGAGATATGACTGCAGCCGTAGCATCGGGCATCGGCAATCCCAGAAGGCAGTTCTGTCCTCTGTTACTGTTTATACCTGCTCTGTGTATCCACAAGAGTAATTACTTACCTTCAATTGCTCTTATTTTCTTTCTTTAGACTGGATATGACTTTGGGTCATTTGATTCCTAAAATTGTGTGCAGTTTATGATTTTGCCTAGCAACTAAACAAGTGACATAAGAACAAAGAAAAGTCTAGTTTTGTCAATTGTTTTTGGTAGTTTATGTCATTAATGTGTTGCATCATTACCTTGTGTGTGTGTGTCAGAATTCTTTTGAAGAGGAAGAGTCTTATATTATTCTCCAATGAACGATTCTCCATTCGTATAAAATATATACAATAATTGTTCCTGGGGGAAAGAAACCAGTAATGATTTACCTGTGATGTGGCTCTGTTGCATTTTTCCGTGTGCACGTGCTGTACGTGTGCGCTCCACAACCTTGGAGATGCTGTCCAGCGCATCAGAAACAATTATAAATCCTCACATATGCAGACGCTCCCTTTGACATTTCAGTTAGGCGCTGTGCACTGAGAGCCAGCGCGTGAAGCTGCAGCTGCAGCTGCGCAGCACTGAGAGCCAGCGCGTGAAGCTGCAGCTGCGCAGCACTGAGAGCCAGCGCATGAAGCTGCGCAGCACTGAGAGCCAGCGCGTGAAGCTGCGCAGCACTGAGAGCCAGCGCGTGAAGCTGCGCAGCACTGAGAGCCAGCGCGTGAAGCTGCAGCTGCGCAGCACTGAGAGCCAGCGCGTGAAGCTGCGCAGCACTGAGAGCCAGCGCGTGAAGCTGCAGCTGCGCAGCACTGAGAGCCAGCGCGTGAAGCTGCAGCTGCGCAGCACTGAGAGCCAGCACGTGAAGCTGCGCAGCACTGAGAGCCAGCGCGTGAAGCTGCAGCTGCGCAGCACTGAGAGCCAGCGCGTGAAGCTGCAGCTGCGCAGCACTGAGAGCCAGCGCGTGAAGCTGCAGCTGCGCAGCACTGAGAGCCAGCGCGTGAAGCTGCAGCTGCGCAGCAGCGTGGGACAGGACAGTAATGGAGCCCCTCTCGCTGACTGTCCATCGCAGGGACTCAAATTTGGGGAAGCTCCCTCGCATGGACTTCTGGGGTTCAGACTCCCAGTGTGAGGGAATTCCATGCCACGCTCTGTTCTGAAAAAAAACTCTATTAGGAACAGTTGTGTTTTGATTTGTGATGGTTTACTGCAGCATTATCTTTTGAACTCTGTATTTATTACTCTGAGTAAATGCGGAAATTCCCTTTGGATTTATCTAAAGCAGGGGGGGTTTCATCTGGTTTTGATCCAGCGCACCCCCAGCCAGGCTGAAAGGCATCCCGGGGGGGTTGGGGTTTGTGGACTTGGGGGGGGTGGGGGTGCCGGACCCCCTGCGGTACCTTTGGAGACCCCCTGTTGAAAATCATGGATCTAAAGGGTTTACCAGCTCCTTTCATATTCAGTTAGGCCCAATCTCCATCTGCTCTGCAGTCCAGAGTGAATTAATGACTTCTGAGCTCATTTAGGAAAACTGCTCGGATGTTTCCGGATTTATTTTTCATTGTTTTCGAGTTTTCTGAAATTTTGGCTGCTTATGAAAGTGTGTTATTTTTTTTCTAATATAATGCTTCTCATCTCTGAGTTCAGAGCTCTGATTAAGATGTTGTTTAATGGTTAATTTAGTACATGAATGCCGCGTGTGGACAATGTTGCCTCTGCGCAGTAATCAGAATTTAAGGCTTGTAATGCTTTGGATATTTTTGTAAATCAGCAGTAAATCACATTTGTGTGAAAGTGGTTATGCTGTTTTTCCCTAATCAATGCATAAATACCCTTGAACACCATCATCATTTGCTTTGTATTTTGGGTATGGCTAATGCTAATGCCCGTGCATACAGTCATGCCCCCTGCTCATTACCAGAGACCCCCCCCCCCCTCCCCCCCCCTCCCCTGCTCATTACCAGAGACCCCCCTGGTCACACAGAGGGATTCTGAGGTGCGAGTCTGCAGTGAAGTCACTTATGGGCTGAAGTGGCAGTGGGGAATGTTGTGGGCCTGCGATGGACGGGCGCTGTTTAAAAAAAAACGGCGTCTGCTTCCCTGGTTTTAATTAGCGGGAAGGTTTCTAATGCCTCGATAAACCAAGTCAACAAGCGCGTGCCAGAGCCCGGGAGAGAGGCGCCCTCTCCCCTCCTCTCTCTGCCCGGGGTTTAGCGAAATCTCTGCCCCATGGAAAGAGCACAACGGCCGTCCCGTCTGAACGATGGCCGCAATATTGACCCGAAAATAATTCACCCTCTTGTTTGAATTGCAACAGTGCAGGCAACTCCCACTGAGTCATTTGTTTGGGGCGGCGTATCGATCGGGCACCGCTTGTGAAGAGAGATTCTGTCGTCTGTCCCCCCAGAGTCAGTTAACAAAGGGGGGGGGGGGGGGTAGGTGATGAGTTTACAGGGGCCTAAGATGTCCCTCTTCAGTGTGTTTTAATGTTTACATGTTTACAACTGTGTGTGTTTTAAATGGGGCTGAATTGGTATTTATGCGCAATTAGATCTGGTTACAGTGTCTTAAGACTCTAATACATGTATTAAAGGTAAGACTTTAAAAAAAAAGTCAGTTTGTCATACTTGTAGTAGTGTTATGTATGACTTTGCCCTCCTAGGGTGGGATTAAGAATTTATCAAGGGACATCAGTTAATGAATCATCATAGACAATGAATGATTCATTAAGACGGCACCACCAATATTATTGATTTGTGTTTGATTTAATCTTTTTGGCATAACATATTATAATGAATACAGCACGGTTTTCAACAAAAAGTATTTATTATAAATGTTTTCATGAGAATTATTGGACAAATATTATACATAATGCATATTTGCAAACACAATTAAACTCTGAATTTGTATGATAAGAGGCTGACAGTATGTCTGGGTGTTTAAAGTTGGTCGGAATAGGTTTACAATGCCAAATTTACAATTTACACTTGAATAAAAACTGCAGATATGAGTTATGGATAGAACTGTACACATTGAGAGTGAAGTGCTTTGGCTGAAATGGCTGGAGTGTAGCGGGGTGGCAAAAGCAGGGCCCGTGGATGTACAGGTGGGTCACCTGAGGCAGGACTCTGTTCTTATGACACAGGTGAGGGCCGCTTGGTGTTTCCTCTGTGGAGAGATCGCCCAGCTGGGAATTAGCTGTGAATCAGAGCTTCCATCTCCGTTACTGCAGTTACACCCAGAGTGTGGATGTGGGGTGGCCCCGCAGATGGATCATTACTACTGTAATGGACATGTTCAGCCATCAAAGCTGCGCAATTATTTTTTCCTCCTTGCTTATTAGCCCTGTCCCTGGGGTGGATCTCCTCTTGCCATGGCTCGCTCATCAGGCCATCAGTCACATGACGCACAATCAGATGCTTTTCTGTGGAAAAGAGAAAATGCATCAAACTGACACAGTAGCGCCAAAGTAGTTTTTTTTTTTTGTCAGATGATGTTATTAGTGCATCCATATTCTAAACAGCCTGCAAATTTAATATTCACCTCATTCACCCGCGCAAAGCACAATGAATGATTTTCACACACCTCTCATTTCAAAGGTAATCCATCAATGTACAGAAGTGCTTGTGAATAATGATCAAACCTGCTTCTAATATCCTTCACTTGTCAGGTTCATTATCTTACAGCAGTGTGAGCCTGATCAGGCTGCTCATAACCTTACAGCATTATGAGCCTGACCAGGCTGCTCATAACCCTACAGCACTATGAGCCTGACCAGGCTGCTCATAACCTTACAGCACTATGAGCCTGAGCAGGCTGCTCATAACCTTACAGCACTATGAGCCTGACCAGGCTGCTCATAACCTTACAGCACTATGAGCCTGACCAGGCTGCTCATAACCTTACAGCACTATGAGCCTGACCAGGCTGCTCATAACCTTACAGCACTGTGAGCCTGACCAGGCTGCTCATAACCTTACAGCACTGTGAGCCTGACCAGGCTGCTCATAACCTTACAGCACTATGAGCCTGACCAGGCTGCTCATAACCTTACAGCACTATGAGCCTGACCAGGCTGCTCATAACCCTACAGCACTATGAGCCTGACCAGGCTGCTCATAACCTTACAGCACTATGAGCCTGACCAGGCTGCTCATAACCTTACGGCACTATGAGTCTGACCAGGCTGTTCATACCTTTACAGCACTATGGGCCTGACCAGGCTGCTCATAACCTTACAGCACTATGAGCCTGAGCAGGCAGCTCATAGCCTTACAGCACTATGAGCCTGACCAGGCTGCTCATAACCTTACAGCACTATGAGCCTGACCAGGCTGCTCATAACCTTACAGCACTATGAGCCTGACCAGGCTGCTCATAACCCTACAGCACTATGAGCCTGACCAGGCTGCTCATAACCTTACAGCACTATGAGCCTGACCAGGCTGCTCATAACCTTACAGCACTATGAGCCTGACCAGGCTGCTCATAACCCTACAGCACTATGAGCCTGACCAGGCTGCTCATAACCTTACAGCACTATGAGCCTGACCAGGCTGCTCATAACCTTACAGCACTATGAGCCTGACCAGGCTGCTCATAACCTTACAGCACTATGAGCCTGACCAGGCTGCTCATAACCTTACAGCACTATGAGCCTGACCAGGCTGCTCATAATCCTACAGCACTATGAGCCTGACCAGGCTGCTCAGAAACCCTGCAGCACTGTGAGCCTGACCAGGCTGCTCATACTCATAACTGAAGTACTGAAATTTGGCCCTGCAGCCCCCCAGGCCTGTAGGGGAGTTTGAGGGGATCTGTCTGGGAGGCTTGGAGGTGCGTTTCTCTAAACCAGCGTGTCCGTCTGCAGTTGTTAAAGGTTGAAAGCGTGCGCAGATGTTGGACGCAGTCCAGCCTTGATCGCCTGGAGGAGGCGGTGAGCGAGGCCGTGTAGCTCAGCTCCCGAGTAAATGTCAAGAGCACAGCCAAGGACGAGCTGTTTGCAGCGGCTGGCACAGAGCGAAGGGGCCGCGATCCACGGCTGTGATATCCGCCGCTTAGACCAGGCGCACAGCGCTGCTGATGGCTCTCCTCTGTGGAGCTTAAAGAGATGATGTACATCAGTCTGCTCTCTCACTGTTCAGCTTCACCTGCACCTGTATCCAGCGCTAATAAACGTGGTGCTGAAATGAACATGTTCATATTAAAATCTCACATTTTTTTATAAGAGGAGCTAATACGTAATGCTCATAGCTCTTAAATGACTCTACTACTGTGGAGGTCTACAGAAACCACACCCGTGTGTGTGTGAGTCTGTGTGTGTGTGTGTCTGTGCGTGTGTGTGTGTGTGTGCATATGTGCGTGTGCATGTGGAGTGAGTTTGTGTGTGTGTATGTGTGTGTGTTTGTGTGGAGTGACTTTTTGTGTGTGTCTGTGTGTGTGAGTCTGTGTATGTGTGTGTTTGTGTGGAGTGAGTTTTTGTGTGTGTGTGTGTGTGAGAGAGTCTGTGTATGTGTGTGTGTGTGTGTGTGTGTGTGTATGTGTGTGTGTGTGGGTGTGTGTGAGTCTGTGTGTGTGTGTGTGTGTGTGTGTGTGTTGAGTGAGGTGTCTCTAACAGACTCCTTGTCTCTGCAGCTCTCCCTCCTGACTGAAGCTGGGTTTTTGGGGGTGCTCCCCTATGTGGACCCCTGTGATCTCCCTGACAGGCCGGGCTTGTGGGATCAGTCCTTCGGCATCAGCCTGAACCCCGGAGGGGACCCCTCCACCCCCGGGTACCCCAGTATCGGTAAGGGCCCCCAAACTGCGCTCCCACCTCCGGAGCTCTGCTTCCCGCCTGCCTCGCTTGCCTCAGTCCACTGCGCACGTGTGTGTGATTAGGGGAGATGTTAACTGATGTGGTGAAACTAGAAACAGGGGAAGTGAAGTTAATAAGCAGCTCTGCCGTTAGTCAGTGGAGTTCTAGAGCCCCCAACGGTGGTCTGCTCTCTTTCTGCCCCACCCCAATGCCCCCCCATCAGCTGCCCCCCCCCCCCCCCCCCCCCCCCGCTTGTCGGGGCTGTTAAGCCTGATGTGGCCGTCCGCGGTAATTATCTCTTTAGACCGCTCAGCCAGCAAATCAACATGTGGTCTGTCATTAGACGCTCACTTGGTGTTCATTTTTCACGCGGTCATCTCTCTTGTTCGCCCCACGTCGGCCGCCCCCCCCCCACCGGCGGCTCCATGCGCGCCAGCTCGTTAGACACACTATCAACCTTAATTGGGGGGGGGGGGGGGGTCATCAAATCACCTCCACCCTGGTAAGAGAACGACAGAGCAGATAATGACTCTTAATGCTGTGAATTTAAGGATGTCTGTGAGCCTGTGTGCACACATTTCAGTCTCTTATTCACTTCCTGTTGTGGGCAGTGGACTGGCAGTAAACCTGTTTTGGAGAATTTACATACTGTACATTGTAATTGTGGTAAATTGGTGAAAAGCAATAGTCTGGTGAGAGCTCTTGTTTATTATGGTCTGTAAGTGTGTAACTGCCTCAGCTCAGGTGTCCTGTGTAGCGGACAGGCCGCTGTCCTTGGTCCTGAAGCCAAGTGTGGATAACTCTTTAGCCTGTTGCTTCTGTACTTTCTGAAAACAGGCTGTTCTGAGCAGTAATGGCAGGTCCTAATGAACAGGCGCAGAGCTTCTCCACCCCGGCTCCCCAGAGACGAAATTATCTCCCCATTCCTCTGTGAACCACTCGATTCCTGCCTATTTTTCTGATAGGCATTGGTCTGAAGACGCATCTCTTTCCCGAAAATCCATGAAAGTAAAATGTTTTGTCTTTGGCTTGGGTGGGGGAATGAACCCCCGTCAGTGTTAGAGCCTGGAGCCGGTGTCTGGCACTGCGCTGCGTGTAGCTCTGGGCAGATCCACTCATCCATCCTGCCAGGACCAAGTGCCAATCACGCGGCAGCAGGATGTGATGTCAGGACTCTGAGGATTCCGCAGACAGCTGTTAAAGCAGCTGCTGAGCGGCTGGTCCGTCACTAAAGGAAAAGAGGAAAAGAGCGCTTTCTCCAGCGCGCGGATATCTGGTGCATTAATGTCGCCGCAAAGGTCACCAGTGAGATGAAGCCGGAATACTTTAATGAGACGGGCTTGTTTCAGTGCAGCGTGGTCTGCTTATGAATGCTGGCATTTCACAGCTTTTGAGGCATTGATCTTCTGTTGTTCTACAAGTTGCGTTTGGATTGATTAAATATTTAAAAGCGCCTGTGCAATTAAATCATTTTGAATAGTTATAAATAAATAACTAAAGTTAATAAATAAATGCATGATAAATGTTCATACTTCTTATGCCTTATCGCTTAAAGTAAAGAAAAAAAAAGGTCTTTAATGTATAGATGCTTTCATCTACAGCATATACATCATGGCTGGGTTTTGTGGGTATTTAATGTTACTGTATTTTTTTATTTCTGATTTTATATTTTCACACTCCTTTCTTGCATGTAGTAAACATGGAGGTGTTTCATCACGTTGTGTTTGTTGGGTGCAGTTTTTGGACGGTTGTCTGAACGCCTGTTTGCATTACCATTTATAAAAAGGAGCTATTTTTTACCCGTATCTGAGTGAGAAAACACGGAATGCTGAGAACTTCAAACATTTTTTGCATGTTAATTTCACGTCGGCGACAGGTGGGCCTGTTCACAGGGAGAGCATTGTGTACCCCTGGGTTATTTAAAAACCTCGCTGGACTCAAAAGAGCGCTTTGAATAGAAATGCGATCATTTGCATATTTATTTAAGCACGCCGCTGCTCTGGGACCGGTGTAGGAACCTTTAATGAACAAACGCGTGCCGTCTGCTGGCGGTGGACTATCTGTGCTCAGCCGCGGTGTGTCTCTGCTCCTCTTCTGTCCGTCTGTTCCACGCTCGCTGTCTTTCAGGATGTGGGCGAAGGACATGTGCGATGACACGGCGCGTACACGTGTCCGCCACCGCCCTGCCTTTCCTGTCTGTCTCACCCGCGTCTCCAGAGAAAATGGCCGTGAAGGTCGTGAGCAAGACCTTGTGAATTTCAACACAAGGACACAGAGCTGTTTGGGTTTACAAAGTAGGTTATCAGAGATGCCTGTTCTTAATTGTCCTTTATAATGAAACAATGCTCACGGTTAAGCACTTGAATAGGGCATTTGCATGTGTTTGGTGCGTGTTCTGCATGGAGGTTAATGCTTTTAAGAGGCTCTTTTTCTTTTATTAATGAGTCCGGCAGAAATAAGCGGATTAGCTTGCTAGCGGAATGCCAGGGTGAACACCGGCCCAAGTTTAGAGCATCGTTGCATTTTTCATTATCTTCAGTGATGATCCCACACATTGTCCTCCCAGCATCCTGTGCTTTGAAGTATGCACTGAACGGCCGGGCGCTTATTTCCCCTTCTGAATTATTCAGCGAGCCTGTGATGAAAAAATGGAAAAAATGAAATATTTCACGTGGCCTCCCTGTGAACCGTGTGCAGGGCGATCCCAACATCGTCATGGGGACCACCGCCGCTCGCCCGGGACAGAGCGACACAGGAAACTCCCACGCTCCTCTCCCGTCATGTGACTGCCGGGGCAACTAGTGGGCACCCTGGCGTGTTGCGGTGTTCTCTGGTGTGTTACGGTTTTCTCTCCGTGTTACAGTGTTCTCTGGCGTGTTAGTGTTCTCTGGCGTGTTACAATGTTCTCTGGTGTGTTAGTGTTCTCTGGCGTGTTACGGTGTTCTCTGGCGTGTTACGGTGTTCTCTGGCGTGTTACAGTGTTCTCTGGCGTGTTAGTGTTCTCTGGCGTGTTACAGTGTTCTCTGGCGTGTTACGGTGTTCTCTGGCGTGTTACGGTGTTCTCTGGCATGTTACGGTGTTCTCTGGCGTGTTACAGTGTTCTCTGGCGTGTTACAGTGTTCTCTGGCGTGTTACAGTGTTCTCTGGCGTGTTACAGTGTTCTCTGGCATGTTGCGTGTTCTCTGGTGTGTTACAGTGTTCTCTGGTGTGTTACGGTGTTCTCTGGTGTGTTACAGTGTTCTCTGGCATGTTGTGGTATTCTCTGGCGTGTTACAGTGTTCTCTGGCGTGTTGCGTGTTCTCTGGCGTGTTACAGTGTTCTCTGGCGTGTTACGGTGTTCTCTGGCGTGTTACAGTGTTCTCTGGCGTGTTACGGTGTTCTCTGGCGTGTTACAGTGTTCTCTAGCGTGTTACAGTGTTCTCTAGCGTGTTACAGTGTTCTCTGGCGTGTTACAGTGTTCTCTGGCGTGTTGCGTGTTCTCTGGTGTGTTACAGTGTTCTCTGGTGTGTTACGGTGTTCTCTGGTGTGTTACAGTGTTCTCTGGCATGTTGTGGTATTCTCTGGCGTGTTACAGTGTTCTCTGGTGTGTTACGGTGTTCTCTGGTGTGTTACAGTGTTCTCTGGCATGTTGTGGTATTCTCTGGCGTGTTACAGTGTTCTCTGGCGTGTTGCGTGTTCTCTGGCGTGTTACAGTGTTCTCTGGCGTGTTGCGGTATTCTCTGGCGTGTTCTCTGGCGTGTTACAGTGTTCTCTGGCGTGTTACGGTGTTCTCTGGCGTGTTACAGTGTTCTCTGGCATGTTACGGTGTTCTCTGGCGTGTTACAGTGTTCTCTAGCGTGTTACAGTGTTCTCTGGCGTGTTACAGTGTTCTCTGGTGTGTTGCGTGTTCTCTGGTGTGTTACAGTGTTCTCTGGTGTGTTACGGTGTTCTCTGGTGTGTTACAGTGTTCTCTGGCATGTTGTGGTATTCTCTGGCGTGTTACAGTGTTCTCTGGTGTGTTACGGTGTTCTCTGGTGTGTTACAGTGTTCTCTGGCATGTTGTGGTATTCTCTGGCGTGTTACAGTGTTCTCTGGCGTGTTACAGTGTTCTCTGGCGTGTTCTCTGGCGTGTTGTGGTATTCTCTGGCGTGTTCTCTGGCGTGTTACAGTGTTCTCTGGTGTGTTGCGGTGTTCTCTGGCGTGTTACAGTGTTCTCTGGCGTGTTGCGGTATTCTCTGGCATGTTCTCTGGCGTGTTCTCTGGCGTGTTACAGTGTTCTCTGGCGTGTTACAGTGTTCCATTCCCATGTGACGGCCTCCGCAGATGTTGAGAGATGCGGGTTTGGATTTCCTGCGTTCGCTGCCCCAGTCAGGGGTTACTGCCCCAGTGAAGGGTTACTGCCTTAGTCAGGGGTTACTGCCCCAGTGAAGGGTTACTGCCCCAGTCAGGGGTTACTGCCCTAGTCAACGGTTACTGCCCCAGTCAGGGGTTACTGCCCCAGTGAAGGGTTACTGCCCCAGTCAGGGGTTACTGCCCCAGTGAAGGGTTACTGCCCCAGTCAGGGGTTACCGCCCCAGTCCAGGTGTTACTGCCCCAGTGAAGGGTTACTGCCCCAGTCCAGGGGTTACTGCCCCAGTGAAAGGTTACTGCCCCAGTCCAGGGGTTACTGCCCCAGTGAAGGGTTACTGCCCCAGTCCAGGGGTAACTGCCCCAGTGAAGTATTACTGCCCCAGTCCAGGGGCTACTGCGCCAGTGAAGGGTGTCTGCAGGGCTACTGCCCCACTGAAGAGCTGGGACAGATGTTAACAGTGAAAGGGTTAAACCCCTCATTTTACTCTGTTTAATAAACGTGCAGTCTTCTTCATCGCAAACCCCAACCCAAACCACCCCCCCCCCCCCCCCCCCCCCCCCTCCAAAAAGAGTATAAGTGAGAGCAGGCAGCCGGAGGAGGGCAGCGCAGTGTAATGGAGAGAGAACTCAGTTTGTATCTCCAGGGTTACAGGTTCGAATCCCATGGGGGCACAGCCCCTGTGCCCTTGAACGATGGTACTTAACCTGAGCTGCTCCAGTGAGTGTGCAGCTGTGTGAACAGCTTGTGTGTGTGAGCTGCGTAATCCTGCGTGGGACAGAGCGCGTGCAGAACGTAGCGTAAGGAGCGAGCTAACGACAGAGTGCAGACGCTAACGGCGCGGACGCTAACGGCAGAGCGCACACGCTAACGGCGCAGGCGCTAACGACAGAGCGCAGACACTAAGGACAGAGCGCAGACGCTAACGGCGCATACGCTAAGGACAGAGCGCACACGCTAAGGACAGAGCGCACACGCTAAGGACAGAGCGCAGACGCTAAGGACAGAGCGCAGACGCTAAGGACAGAGCGCAGACGCTAAGGACAGAGCGCAGACGCTAACGACAGAGCGCAGACGCTAACGGCAGAGCGCAGACGCTAACGACAGAGCGCAGACGCTAACGGCAGAGCGCAGACGCTAACGACAGAGCGCAGACGCTAACGACAGAGCGCAGACGCTAACGACAGAGCGCTAACGGCGCAGTGCGCGGTCTTCAGGTTCGGGCCCGTCAGGGCGTCTTCTGGTTCCTTCACGGTTGGGAGGAAGATTCGCTTTTCCGCGAACGCGACACCTCACCCCTCCATCGCCCTGGCTCCTTCCCTGGCAGGGTGGCACACGTTGCGTTCACGGGCCGGTATTTCCAGTTAACTAAGAAAACGATGTCCTTATTGCGGCGCGTCCCGCGCAAACAAATAAAGCGAGAGAGAGAGAGAGAGAGAGATGAAGTAATAAGGAGCATTAATCTCGCGCGCGAGCGCATGAACATCTGGGTGCTGTGTGCCCGCGTCTCATGCCAGGGCCCATAAAGCATGTCATTCTGCCGGGGGCTCCGGGGGGGGGGGGGGGGGGGGGCTTCACGGGAAAGAGTGCCATTAAGCTCTCATTAAAACCCAATCATCATTAGAGGACCTATCTGCTGTTCCCCTGGCCTGGTGCAGCCCCAGCACCACTGCATTAAAACACCATAACGGCTCATGATGAGACGGAATAAAAGAATAAAGAAAAGATAATAAAAAGGATGAAATCCAAAAAACAATTTTAAAAGCGGGAAGGGACAGCTGCCATGGAAACCTATACACTTCTTTTTTAAGGAGTCTGCCGAAGTTTCTGTCTGTTTCTTTGAAATGCATCATTTATTTATTTATTACGTTATTATTTCCAAGCCACAAGGCAGACATCTTGAGGAGCGGTTTTTGACTCAGATAAAATGGCGTGCGTCTTCTTTGAAAAGGGGGCTGGTGATTAAGTGAAATTAGAATGATGTGATTGCTCTGCTGTCCTGTTAAATGACCAAATGTGCCCTTTAATTATCAGCTCCTCTGCATTCTCCCAGGGATCGGCACTGAGGAGAGGGTGCAGGCCCAGGATCAACGTAACGGCAAAGTGTGTGTGTGTGAGTGTGTGTGTGTGTGTGTGTGTGAGAGCCTGTGTGTGTAAGTCTGTGTGTGTGTATGTGTGTGTGTGAGTGAGTGAGAGAGCCTGTGTGTGTAAGTCTGTGTGTGTGCGTATGTGTAAGAGAGAGAGTCTGTGTGTGTGAGAGAGAGAGTGTGTGTGTAGATGTGTGTGTGTGTGTGTGTGAGAGACGGAGAGAAAGAGTGTGCATGTGTGTGTGAGAGAGAGAGAGTCTGAGTGTGTGTGTGTGTGTGTGTCTGTTTGTCTGTGTGTTTCTAGAATTATGAGGCAGAAGATGCAATTTGCATTCTCCGATATTATCAGAGCGACACTCTTATCCAGAGTGACTTACAGTATGGAGCCACACTATAGAGCCTTCTGACACACAAGTTAACATACGCTAACAGACAATAACAGAGACGTCTCCAGCATTGGGGGACCAGCTTTTGGTCAAGCGTTAGCATGACTAAGCCTCAGAGCAAATGTTGTAGTGGTGGCACACTGAACAACAGGACCCCGCTTAGCCCCCAGCCCCCCAGCCCCCCAGCCCCCCAGCCCCTCAGCCCCAGTCAGCTCTGAAGCTTGACGGGCCAGTCGTTTGGGTCTACAGTGGCCTTCCCAGCCCCTCCACCATGCCACCCCCCCGGCGTTCACTTTACAACCAGTGCGACAGATGGGCTTCTTTTAAAAGCACAAACTACCAACAGAGTAATAATAACAACCCCCCCCCCCCGGCACTCCGCCCAACACACATAATTCCTTCAGGGAAAAAGCAATGCTTTGTTTATTGAATTTCTTTCCTTTTTTCTCAAACCAACTTCAACGAAGTGTGGAAAACGCTCTACAGGCAATTAAGTTGGATGTATTTGTGCTTCGATTTGCAGAGGCCAAAGTTTTTCTCCGGGAAAAAAAAAAGGGAATCTGTTTAAGCTTCAGCTGCTGTGTGAAGTGGAGGTCTGTGTGCTGGCTCTCCTGTACCTGTGCGATGTTCAGTGAATATTTATCCGCTGTAATTAATATATATCTGAGGGCAACTTTTGTGTCAGTTTATGAATTTTTTTTGGTGACCTGAATTAGTTTACATATTCCGGGTGCATAACTCAGACGGTTTGGGTGCGGAGGTTAGGTGCTGTACAGCAGCGCGAGGACGGCGGGTTCCTCAGGAAGGGGTCCTGCAGCCCTGGGGTTGGGAGGCTCCTTCCGCAGCACTGCAGATCAGCCCAGCCCTCATTATTCAGAGCGACGCGCGCTGGTCTCCCCAGTGTTCCGCTGCAGCGCTGAAAAATGCACCGCAGGTCTGCGTTTAATATGATAACTCAACACTTTTATTAACACCATCACTGTGGGTCAGGTGAGATGTATTCAAAGCAGCTGCTTATTCATTCTTAGTGTGAGATGTCCCAGGTCTGTGGTTACAGAGAGCACAGGTCTTTAATTACACAGGGAGCACAGGTCTGTGGTTACAGAGAGCACAGGTCTGTAATTACAGAGAGCACAGGTCTGTGGTTACACAGAGTGCACAGGTCTGTGGTTATAGAGAGCACAGGTCTGTGGTTACAGAGAGCACAGGTCTGTAATTACACAGGGAGCACAGGTCTGTGGTTACAGGCTTGTGGACGTGGAGAGTGCAGGTCTGTAAGTAAGGAGCCAATGTGTAATGAGCTTATGGACGTGTGTTCTTTACAAACAGGGAGATTAAAAATAAAAGAGTGCATGAACAAGGCCCTGCAGGAGAGCTTGCTGTTCCTTTCCTTTTCTTTTCTTTTCTATACGTGCTGCTGTTGTTTTTCTGCGGTGTACGCTCAGCGCTCCACTCTCATTACCGCGCGCGGTTCTCCCCGGCCCCCTCCTCCTCCTCCTCCTCACGCCCCAGAGCTTGGGCTGTGATTGGCTGACTCGTTTACGCTCCCGCGGCGGTTCTGACTGGCGGCTCTGTCTGCGTTTGAGTGGCGGCGGTGTGGAAGTAGAGCGGCCCGTTCAGTCTGAGCGCCGAGCTCTCAGAGAAACCCTCGGATCATTTCTCATGCGCAGCCTTTGGCTTTGATCATTGGCTGGCCTCTTTAGCGGTTAGAGTGGGACCACAAGAGCAGCTTTCTCTACTCATCACACCGAGCGGCCATTACACGCCAGCCTCAGAGAGGCCGCCGGCACAAACTGTACTTGTGTGGCACGGGAGTAATGAGGCTCACCCAGCAGACCCACAATCCCTCTCTCTCACACACATTACCCACCATCCCTCTCCCTCACACACACATTACCCACAATCCCTCTCTCTCACACACACATTACCCACAATCCCTCTCTCTCACACACTCCCTCTCTCTCACACACACATTACCCACAATCCCTCTCTCTCACACACACACATTACCCACAATCCCTCTCTCTCACACACACATTACCCACAATCCCTCTCTCTCACACCCTCCCTCTCTCTCACACACACATTACCCACAATCCCTCTCTCTCATACCCTCCCTCTCTCTCACACACTCCCACATTACCCACAATTCCTCTCTCTCACACACTCCCACATTACCCACAATCTCTCTCTCTCACACACTCCCTCATTACCCACAATTCCTTTCTTTCACACACTTCCGCGTGTTTCACAGCAGGGAACACACTCAGTAAAGCACGCCGTTACTGTCGGCGTAGCAACACACTTGGGCTTTAACCCCAGCAGGGCTTCTGCTTGTAAATGGTCCTTTTTCAAAACGTTTAACATTTCAGAACTTTAATTATGGGAGCAGAAAGCTTTCATGCAATATCAGTGCAATGTGAGCTTTCATACCAGAATCTTGTTTCGTTTTATTTCTGTTAATCTGACTGCATGGAAACACTGTCATACAGCAGGGAGCTGTGGTGAGTGCTGTAACCTCACACAGCATGGGCTGTATTAAATATCAGAATGTGTGTTTCTCTTGTTTGTATAAGTTTTATGTTTATTTCAGAATGATATTTGGCGATATTTGGTTTTGAAGTTCTTTGGTGCTTGTTAGTGTTTGTTTGACCAATCAGTGCACACATGGCTGTGGACTTGCTCGTTACTGCAGGTAAGTCAGCTGTGTCAAAGGTGTAGTCTAACGAGGCCATTGGGAGACATGGCAGCCCGGTGCACCCTAAACCCCCGAATCCTTTCAGCCAGATCCCAATTTGCACAGAGGACAGGACAGCTGGCCTCTGATTGGCCGGTAGCTTCAGGCTCATCTTTGACTCACATTCATGTGTATTTATTTTTATACAGGGCGGTTCTGAACGAGGGCGGGTAATATAAACGTGCATATACAATTACAGAAATTATATATTTAAATAAATGGGAACTTTGCCACTCGCAAGGGAAGTACACTCGGGTGGGTTGCCCACAATGCCAAGCTCTCTTTCACAGAAAACACTCTGCATTACCCACAATACCAAGCCCTCTTTCACAGAAAACACTCAGCATTACCCACAATGCCAAGCCTCTTTCACAGAAAACACTCCACATTACCCACAATGCCAAGCCCTCTTTCACAGAAAACACTCAGCATTACCCACAATGCCAAGCCCTCTTTCACAGAAAACACTCAGCATTACCCACAATGCCATGCTCTTTCACAGTGAACGCTGTGTCCCAGGGACCCGTGCTGATAATGTGTCTCGGGCTCAGAGCCCGGCTGAAACCAAAATGTCAGATTACCCATGATTCTCCAGATTACCCATGATTCTCTCAGCGGCCCCGCTCCCGCGGGTTACACCCTGCATATGATCATTCAGTCAAGTGGGGTTTGTGTGGGGAAAGCGTGTCTGTCCCCGGTGGTGCAGAGGTGTGGGGTAAGCGTGTCTGTCCCCGGTGGTGCAGAGGTGTGGGGTAAGCGTGTCTGTCCCCGGTGGTGCAGAGGTGTAGGGTAAGTGTGTCTGTCCCCGGTGGTGCAGAGGTGTGGGGTAAGTGTGTCTCTCCCCGGTGATGCAGAGGTGTGGGGTAAGTGTGTCTCTCCCCGGTGGTGCAGAGGTGTAGGGTAAGTGTGTCTGTCCCCGGTGGTGCAGAGGTGTGGGGTAAGTGTGTCTCTCCCCAGTGGTGCAGAGGTGTAGGGTAAGTGTGTCTGTCCCCGGTGGTGCAGAGGTGTGGGGTAAGTGTGTCTGTCCCCGGTGGTGCAGAGGTGTAGGGTAAGTGTGTCTGTCCCCGGTGGTGCAGAGGTGTGGGGTAAGTGTGTCTGTCCCCGGTGGTGCAGAGGTGTAGGGTAAGTGTGTCTCTCCCCGGTGATGCTGAGGTGTGGGGTAAGTGTGTCTCTCCCTAAGTGCATTAGGCAGGTGCATTAGGCAGGCGTGAGTTAATGCTCAAATGCAGCACCTTTTCCCCTCTCATTACCCTCTCCAGCCCAGGCCTCCATGCAGAATGGCGGGTGTGTGTGGCAGAGGATAAATACTGCGCTCTGCGTAAACATCCTGTTTCGTACCCAGCCGTCGTGTCCCTGACTCACGGCTCGACTGAGCGCGTGCAGCAGCCCCGCTCTCCGCTCTCCTTCGCGTCTCCTAGGAAACACTCACCTGGACATTATTTTTAACGCCTGCAGCCGCTGGTTCCCTCTGGTGCTCTCTGTGAAACTGCACAGCGAACACGTTTCCTCCGGCAACATCACGTCTGACTGATGCATTAATTGTGCGTTCCTGTGTAGTTATTCCATCACTGTGTGCCCACCAAGCTGCTGTAAATTCCCCCACAGAAATGGAATTCCCTCAAATTAGATTGAAATAAAACACATCGAGATATTGCGGCACGTCACAGGCAATGTGTAGGCAAACAAATGAATTACTGCCACTTTGATGTCGTAAATATATTGCACGGCTGTGAAATGCATGTATCGTCATATTTTCACGAAAGGCCGCATATTTCACACATGCAATGTGTTTCCATAGATTCCATTTCCACAAATGTTATTGGTCTCGAAACCTCGTATTATTATTCAAATGTTGTTTTTGTTGCCGTTGCTGTGCGTGTCTTTCTAAACTAATTTAATGGATTATTTTGTGAATATTCTTGAATGAGCAAATTTAAAACAGTAAGATGTCCGTTCCAATCAGGCGAACCATTTCTCAGTGCACTTCAGCACCCCATTTCACTTCCTTTTTTTTTCTGAAATGTCTGCTCTGCGGAATCAGCTGGTAAACTTCATGCCACACAAGGCTGTGTAAATGTGTGGAAAAAGTTATTTCAAGGTTCATTTAAGAAGGAATACATTCTTCTGCCTTGCGTGTCCAAGGGTAAAGAAAGGTTCAGTTTTATATGCATATATAAATACACACACACGCGCATGCATACATACATACATACTGTATATAAACACAACCCATGATCATCATCACAGCATTGCGATTACATTACACACACCACACATTTCACACATTTTGGCATTCAGAAGCCATCTTAAGTAGATGATAGACACACCTCCCTACAGTGCATTTACACACCTGGCATTTTACTGAACCAGTTCAGGTTCAGTACCTTTCTCAAGGGTACAACAGCAGTGCCACAGCTGAGAATCAAACCTGCAACCTCTGAACGCCTGACCCAGTTCCCTAACCACTGTACTGCTGCCCCAGAGTGCATCACTGTGATGCAGAGGAGGGGCTGGGGGCGCTGCGTTGTGCCGGCCAATGAGAGGGCTGATCTCAGCGGCTCTGGGGTGTATTGATTGGTGCGGTGCTCGCTTCAGTGAGCTCTACTGGAGAAGCGCTTGCGTGACCTTGACCTGCGCAGAGAAGGAGCTCCGCAGGGGGGCTCTCGCACCAGGCACCGCTGCCTGCCCCCCCCGGCCCCCGCTCACCCTGTCCCCCACTCCCCCTGCTCCCCCCCGGCCCCTGCTCCCCACAGCCCCCGCTCCCCCTGCTCCCCCCGGCCCCCGCTCCCCTGCTCCCCACAGCCCCTGCTCCCCCCGGCCCCCGCTCCCCCGCTCCCCACAGCCCCCGCTCCCCCCCCGGCCCCCGCTCCCCACAGCCCCCGCTCTCCCTGCTCCCCCCGCTCCCCCCGCTCCCCACAGCCCCCGCTCCCCCCCCGGCCCCCGCTCCCCACAGCCCCCGCTCTCCCTGCTCCCCCCGCTCCCCCCGCTCCCCACAGCCCCCGCTCCCCCCGCTTCCCACAGCCCCCGCTCCCCACAGCCCCTGCTCCCCCCCCGGCCCCCGCTCCCCACAGCCCCCGCTCTCCCTGCTCCCCCCGCTCCCCCCGCTCCCCACAGCCCCCGCTCCCCCCGCTCCCCCCGCTCCCCACAGCCCCCGCTCCCCACGCTCCCCCCTGGCCCCTGCTCCCCACAGCCCCCGCTCCCCCTGCTCCCCCTGGCCCCCGCTCATCCTTGCACGTCTACCTAACGCCGAATCTCACGCTGTTCTTCTCCTTTTTGCAGCAGTATTCGCTGTCTACAGAGTCAGCCGTGAGTTACTGTGGCTAGCTGCAAGGTGCTTGGTCTTTGTCACAAAATATGTAGAATTATTATAAATAAGGATTATTCAGTATTTGTGTGCTTTCTGCGTTAATACTTGTGTGGTGCCCCATTAGGAGTAGGGGAGAGGTTTGTATGAAGCCTTGTCAGTTCTCGACTTGATTGAATCAATCAAAAGGTTTTTCTTTTCACAGTGAAGCACATTGATTGGTTCAAATCAGTGAGTGACTGATTTTTCGACTTTTCCAAAAACCTCACATAACCGTGTATCACAGTCTTTCCAGGCGTCCGACTCTCAACCCATACGCCCGTCACCCAAAGTGGCTGGAGCTCGATACCCTGCCATGACACTTTGTGCGCTGTGACCCTGTCTCTATCTGTTAGCCTCTCTGCTTTCCTGCTGTCTGAACACAGACAGAAAGTACAATAGGCGCCGGGCAGACTGTCTGCTATCCTTTAAAAAGGAAACTCTGGCAAAGCCATTTTTCTTCCTTTCATTTCTTCGACCAGACGAGGAGGACAAAGAGAATAGAGAGATAAAAAGATATTTGACTTGTATGTACACTACGGGTGGCCCTCCCGAGGAACGAACCGAAGACCAAACTTTATTCTGCCAGCGGATGGGCGGTGTGTGTGGGTGTGGGTGTTAGCATGAGCCTTATGGCTCAAAACGAGAGGAAGACTGGCGGTAAAGTGCATATAGGAGACTGGCGGTAAAGTGCGTATAGGAGACTGGCGGTAAAGTGCGTATAGGAGACTGGCGGTAAAGAGCGTATAGGAGACTGGCGGTAAAGTGCGTATAGGAGACTGGCGGTAAAGTGCGTATAGGAGACTGGCGGTAAAGTGCGTATAGGAGACTGGCGGTAAAGTGCATATAGGAGACTGGCGGTAAAGTGCGTATAGGAGACTGGCGGTAAAGTGCGTATAGGAGACTGGCGGTAAAGAGCGTATAGGAGACTGGCGGTAAAGTGCGTATAGGAGACTGGCGGTAAAGTGCGTATAGGAGACTGGCGGTAAAGTGCGTATAGGAGACTGGCGGTAAAGTGCGTATAGGAGACTGGCGGTAAAGAGCGTATAGGAGACTGGCGGTAAAGTGCGTATAGGAGACTGGCGGTAAAGTGCGTATAGGAGACTGGCGGTAAAGCGCGTATAGGAGACTGGCGGTAAAGTGCGTATAGGAGACTGGCGGTAAAGTGCGTATAGGAGACTGGCGGTAAAGAGCGTATAGGAGACTGGCGGTAAAGCGCGTATAGGAGACTGGCGGTAAAGTGCGTATAGGAGACTGGCGGTAAAGTGCGTATAGGAGACTGGCGGTAAAGTGCGTATAGGAGACTGGCGGTAAAGCGCGTATAGGAGACTGGCAGTAAAGCACGTATAGGAGACTGGTGGTAAAGTGCGTATAGGAGACTGGCAGTAAAGCGCGTATAGGAGACTGGCGGTAAAGCGCGTATAGGAGACTGGCGGTAAAGTGCGTATAGGAGACTGGCGGTAAAGAGCGTATAGGAGACTGGCGGTAAAGAGCGTATAGGAGACTGGCGGTAAAGTGCGTATAGGAGACTGGCGGTAAAGTGCGTATAGGAGACTGGCGGTAAAGTGCGTATAGGAGACTGGTGGTAAAGCGCGTATAGGAGACTGGCGGTAAAGAGTGTATAGGAGACTGGCGGTAAAGTGTGTATAGGAGACTGGCGGTAAAGAGCGTATAGGAGACTGGCGGTAAAGCGCGTATAGGAGACTGGCGGTAAAGTGCGTATAGGAGACTGGCGGTAAAGTGCGTATAGGAGACTGGCGGTAAAGAGCGTATAGGAGACTGGCGGTAAAGTGCGTATAGGAGACTGGCGGTAAAGCGCGTATAGGAGACTGGCGGTAAAGCGCGTATAGGAGACTGGCGGTAAAGAGCGTATAGGAGACTGACGGTAAAGAGCGTATAGGAGACTGGCGGTAAAGTGCGTATAGGAGACTGGCAGTAAAGTGCGTATAGGAGACTGGCAGTAAAGTGCGTATAGGAGACATGTAAAGCGCGTATAGGAGACTGGCAGTAAAGCGCGTATAGGAGACTGGCGGTAAAGAGCGTATAGGAGACTGGCAGTAAAGTGCGTATAGGAGACTGGCAGTAAAGCGCGTATAGGAGACTGGCGGTAAAGAGCGTATAGGAGACTGGCGGTAAAGCGTGTATAGGAGACTGGCGGTAAAGTGCATATAGGAGACTGGCGGTAAAGAGCGTATAGGAGACTGGCGGTAAAGCGCGTATAGGAGACTGGTGGTAAAGAGCGTATAGGAGACTGGCAGTAAAGTGCGTATAGGAGACTGGCAGTAAAGTGCGTATAGGAGACTGGCGGTAAAGCGCGTATAGGAGACTGGCGGTAAAGTGCATATAGGAGACTGGCGGTAAAGAGCGTATAGGAGACTGGCGGTAAAGTGCATATAGGAGACTGGCGGTAAAGTGCATATAGGAGACTGGCAGTAAAGTGCGTATAGGAGACTGGCAGTAAAGTGCGTATAGGAGACTGGCGGTAAAGCGCGTATAGGAGACTGGCGGTAAAGTGCATATAGGAGACTGGCGGTAAAGAGCGTATAGGAGACTGGCGGTAAAGTGCATATAGGAGACTGGCGGTAAAGTGCATATAGGAGACTGGCGGTAAAGAGCGTATAGGAGACTGGCGGTAAAGAGTGTATAGGAGACTGGCGGTAAAGTGCGTATAGGAGACTGGCGGTAAAGTGCGTATAGGAGACTGGCGGTAAGGCGCGTATAGGAGACTGGCGGTAAAGTGCGTATAGGAGACTGGCGGTAAAGTGCGTATAGGAGACTGGCGGCAAAGAGCGTATAGGAGACTGGCGGTAAAGAGCGTATAGGAGACTAGCGGTAAAGTGCGTATAGGAGACTGGCGGTAAAGAGCGTATAGGAGACTGGCGGTAAAGAGCGTATAGGAGACTGGCGGTAAAGTGCGTATAGGAGACTGGCGGTAAAGTGCGTATAGGAGACTGGCGGTAAGGCGCGTATAGGAGACTGGCGGTAAAGTGCGTATAGGAGACTGGCGGTAAGGCGCGTATAGGAGACTGGCGGTAAAGCGCGTATAGGAGACTGGCGGTAAAGTGCGTATAGGAGACTGGCGGTAAGGCGCGTATAGGAGACTGGCGGTAAAGTGCGTATAGGAGACTGGCGGTAAAGTGCGTATAGGAGACTGGCGGTAAGGCGCGTATAGGAGACTGGCGGTAAAGTGCGTATTGAGTGTGTGGAGATCGCGCTGTGTCCCGCGCATCACTCCTTCCCGACAGAAACAGGTCGGAATCGTCAGCCTGTGTGCATGTGCCGCGTTATCACCAACACATAAAACCCGCTGTCATCGATTTCTGTGATAATTAAGTGAGAATGGTCACTTCCTAATGGCGGTGGAGATCTTCCTTATAACTGTGAGAGGTTTTATGGCTGCAGTATTAGCCCTGCATGGAAAAGAGACAGGGAGAAACTTTTCTCATTTTGTTTCTTCAGTTTGTAAGAACAAACTTTTAAAAACTTTATTTCTGTCGTTATCCCCGTCCTCATCCTGCGCTTCCTGAAGCTGCATTCTGTGCGCGTTGCGAGTGAAATGACTATTAAAAGCAGAGAGGAGTCATGCATGCTGATTGGCTGGCTGAGGTGCTGTGTGCCTCAGATTAATTCCTCCCAGTGTGTCGGTGACTTGTTTTCTGTCTTTCATGAAAAACGAGGCATATTTTCTGAATACCAAGGTGAAAGAAAACTGAGATCATACAGAAAATGTTCTCTTGCTCAGTAATCTCCCACTTTCTTTACATCCCTCCTGAAATGAGGCTCAAGAGAGTTGAGCCACTATCCCCCCGAGATCCATCTCTCTCCAGAGACAGGACCTTTCAGTGCATCACATTACATTTCAGTACATTACATCACATTTCAGTACATCACATCACAATTCAGTGCATCACGTTACATTACATTTCAGTACATTACAGTGAATTTCAGTACATCACATCACATTTCAGTGCATCACGTTACATTACATTTCAGTACATTACAGTGAATTTCAGTATGTTGCATCACAGAACATTTTAGTACTTTAAATTTCATTACATTTCAGTACGTTACATTACACAACATGACGTCACATTACATTACAGTACATTCCATTGAGGCATATTGCATTACAGTACATCAGAGTGCATTAAATTGCATTCACAATGCGTGTGCTTTTCCTGAGGCTGACTTGCGGGGTGAGAGACGTGCATCCACATGAGTTATAATATTCAGCGGTGATAGGGCCCGGCTCACAGCACCAGAGACAGTATACACGCATTCCTCAACATTAATCCTGTTCAGAATGAGACAGACGGAGAGGGGTATAAAATCTTAATGTTAACGATCACCGGATGATCGATTAACGAGGCTCGTCACGGCTGCCATGATGACGAAGAGAGTTATCGCCGCGGTAACCAGGATTTTTACTCTCCCGGTCGATTAGACTGTGATGAGGGCACTTTTATGCAGACTGTGGCCGTCGTTTCCTGCGTGCTTCACCTTTACCTGTGACGCAGAGGCCAGGTCAGCACCCACAGGCTGCGCTTTCCCTGTCCTTGAACATATTTTCATCCCGGGAAATTCATAGAATATAGAGAAATAGCCCTGTACATCTTCACATTCACCTTTTCCGCTAGCTCACTAGCGTAGTGTCACTAGCATCGCAAGGCTGGATGTTCATACTGAGCATGATAGTGCTGCTATCACTACCTATACTGCTCACTGCTGTACATTAAGTCTTCTACCTGAAGTCATTAATAACTGATAATTAATAATTAAGTATTTAACTTTGGAGACACAAAATATAAAAAATGTGCTTCAAAATGTATGTCTACCAAGCAAAAGTAACTTGATTAACACCAAAGGTAGGCTTGACAATTTCACCAAAAACAAATGTTTGAAAATCATACATTGATCACATCATGGGACATAATGCAGGGACATGCAAGCTGTTTACAGGTCAACACTGCAAAAAACAAAAAATAAGCCTCTGTTTTTTTAAGTCATATATTTAGAATTAAAATCCTGTTTCTATTACTTTTTTGCTAAAACAAAAATATTGCCAATGAGGTGAATTGCCAATTGTCAAGCGAACAATAACTTAAAACAGGCTAATGTTTTCTAATCAAGAGAAAAGAGAGATTTTTAGTCTCATCGCAGGACTGAAGCCCTTGTTAAGACGGCCTGTTCTGCAGTGCGTTCGTCGGGTCGGGGGATGGGAGACGGATGTTCTCTGCGGTGACCTGGCTCTGATTTAGGAGAACCAGCGGGCCTCGTATCGCTCCGCTCTGCTCCGAGAGAACGCTGCACAATCCCTCAGAGACGCCGGACCGAAACCCGCCTGTCTCCAGCTGACCTGATTCCGAAAGAACAGCCCCTTCAGTGTGCTTTCTGGGACAGCTGCTGCATCTCGGGAGAAACCATCAAACGAACATATTTAACGGCTCATAACGGTTCCCTTTCTTTATCGCGGTAGCACCGAACCGTCTGTGCACACGCAGATATGAGGGCTACTGCAGGGAAGGACGCAGCAGCAGATAAAGGAGAAACTTCGTCAGAAACGCAGAAACATGCACGTTTCCCTGAGTCGTTCTGCTCGTGCTCAGTAGGATCAGTGCGGTTCCTGTTCAGATCCAGCTTTGCAGTGCGATAAAGCTGGACCGTCTGTTTCGTCCGCAGTTCTGTGCAGGTTCTGCTGAACCACCTGGGTCAACCCAGCCTTCGTGCTTCACTTTGACTGACAGTCAATTAATGTTTGTTATGTGCAAACGCTGTTCTGCAGAGTTCAGCCATCACTGATACAAACGTGCCGGACTGAGTTTGAGAAGATAAAGTGTGACACTTCCACTTGCTTGTAAGTCAAAGTTGAGAGCAAACTGAGGAGCGAAGCAGGCTTCAGTAATCACAGGCAGTGAATGCAGTTATATATGAGTAAACCTGTTACTGGTTTGCATATGCAGTCAGTAGGTTGAATCTGAAATGTCTCATATAACCTCACCCCCCCCCCCCTCGCCCACACCTCCCCCCCCGCATTTAAGTTCAGGAAACAAGCAGTTATTGCACTGAAAATATAACCTGCGCAAATCTGTTTCTAATTATATATCTTTCGAAAATATGCATTTTGTCTCTACCTATGCAAGATTTGTTAAATTGAGTAGAAATGTATTGCAATAATTGCTCAGAACTCCATATATTTTTGCATTTGGATATCCGCGGCAGTCTGGGTGATTTTGGCTGAGCGGCTTTTTCGGATGGTAATTCGGCCCTGACAGGCCCCCGTCATGCCTAAGGGGGTAAGAGCACTAGGAAATTGAACCTCCTAAATAATGTGTTCCTGAAGCAGGATTAGGGTCCCAGTTTTCCCAGTTTAATGAGGTGGAATCGATGGAGCGTTTCTCCAATCTAAATCCCTATTGGTGCAGGGAGCCCACTGCTCCACAATTCGGCAAGCCCATTACCAGACTCCAGCCTGCCCCCCGGGGTGGGGGTGGGGGGCTGAAATGCACCCAGATCCCTTCGCCCTGAGCGTGCCCCCCTGCCCCCCCCCCCCACTCTGCCTCACCCTGGGTTAGGCTCTGGGGCCCCTAGGTACCCCCCCAACCCCAACCCCCCCCCCCCCCCCCCCCCCAACCACATATTTGACTTTCAAGTTCTCACAGCGGGAGGAGCCAGGGTGCTGTCATTAAGGACGTCTGGGCCCAGGCTCTTCTCCTCTGTTTGTGAAATTCCTGAGAAAAAAAATGAAACTACAAATGAGATTTAAAAATAAAATAAAAATCTCAATTTAATAAAGTGCACTTTGTTTAAAGCCATGTGCAATCCAATCAAATTCAAACAAATTTTATTGGATTAATCCAACTCCGTATCTACTAAAGTCTATTATGCTTGCAATACGCCAATTGCCAGTAGTAAGAGGTTAGTTCCAATGAAAAATTCGTTTTTACGGAATAATTGCAACCATGGCATCTGATTGGTCAGCAAGTAGAAGACATAATCCCTTTTTGCACTTGATTGGTCAGAGTTGTTGGTTAGTTTGTTTTTTATTGGCTGTGCTGTCTGACAGGTCCTCACTGTCTCCTCCTCCTTGCACAGCTGGAAGCTTCCGGCAGCACCGGGCCAACCTGACGTCCCTGCTGGTCCAGCCCATATCCGCCTCTCTGGCCCAAGAGCTCCTCTCCGCCCCCACCAGGCAGGGGGGGTCCTGTGTTCCT